>NC_056725.1:283908234-284040734 GCF_019279795.1 Protopterus annectens
CAAATCAAAGGTCAGGCATTAGTTATTGACATCAATCCTCATATCATCTCAGGTATGTGTCAGACAAACACATAGGGGCTGTGAACAACAGAGCAAACATAACTGCCACACATATACACATTCAGCAATTGTGTGTACACTTGTCAGGTATGGTGCACAGTAAATGTCAGTGTGCTGTACAAGTGCACAGCAATATTGTGTACATGGGTGGAGTGTGTTCCAGGGGAAGGGGCGTTACCTTCTAACACAGCTCATGCATCACAGAGATGTATAATGTTGGTAACAAGGATTGAGTATGGCTGCAGTACATGCTGTTGAGTGCCATATGTCATGCATGTTCACTGTTGAGTAATGAAAGGTCTGTGTAATATCTTTGTACCACCTCACCTGTATGTGTGTGTGTGTGTGTGTGTGTGTGTGTGTGTGTGTGTGTGTGTGTGTGTGTGTGTGTGTGTGTGTGTGTGTGTGTCTAAAAGTAAACCATAATGTACTGGTGTTAATTTGCATTTCTTGTCTGCCCCTCACAGGTGGCAAGGTGGGTCAGGGTCCCTCCTGCAGGCAAACTGATGTTAGTGTCCATACAGACTCTGACAATGATGATAGGCATAGTGAGGCACAGCCAGGGTTGTCAGGGGCTGAATCTGTGCCATTGGTTGACATCCAGTTTTTATCCATCACGTCCCCGCACACAGTCACAATGCCCATACATACCCCAATAGCCATAGATGAAGGACAGTTGGCGAGTGGTGGCATGGGACAGGAAAGTGTGCTGACTATGGCAAGTGTGTCTGTACACAGCGGCCATAGCTGGATGACCGGTGAGGTCCCACACAGGCAGAGGTACAGGGGTTCTCGTAGGAGGACTGCTGGCCATCATGCCCCTGGTAGAAGTGCCACAGAAAGTGTCACCAGATGCATGTTTCAGGCCATCATGGAGGTACAGGCACATATGGAAGGTTACACTAGAGATAGTCTGAGACTGCAGATGGCTATTCTTCTTGCCGTACGTGACTACATCTGTGATCTTAAAAATGCCCACCATTATTTTGCAGAGGTCATAGATAGATGGTTGGGTAAGATGGTGGGAATCCCAACCGCGTGGTGTCTGTGATAGAGCATGTGGTGGGAATAGGGCATCGGCCATGTGGACGTAGGTCAGCAACACCAACAGGTGGAGGGCTATGTAGACATGCAACATCTCACATCTGCTCCCGTAGTGGCAGTACAACCACCAGCACTGCAGGGAGGGTGCTGTCCACATGACAACACAACAGGTCACGTGCCTGTTGTCCTGGCCAGTCCCAACAGGGATGCAGATCCAGCAGACAATTGTCATCATCGGGGAGAGCACCATATTTGGCTTCTGCTGATTGCACCCATGCAACCCCTGGCAGGCACAGTTCCTGTGTTCTTGGCCAGACACGGTAAACTGTACACCCTGCCATGTACGGCCCGCAGCTGTCCAACATGCATCTGTATAGGACAGCTACATGGCAGAACTGTGTGCATACATAAACACACATCACCAACACAGCTAGGGAACCTCCATACCCACACACACCATGTCTGCACAGGCCATTTAATAAAGAACACCCTAACCCACACACATGATATCAACCAAACAGCTTAGCCTAGGCCTCGGGAAAACCCACACCACACCTTGTGCATATGAAGATACCTGTGCCACATCCCTGTCATCCATACCATCGATGCAGGGACTTGCTAATATGGTCCTATTGCACAGGGTGAAAGTACTAACGTTTAGCAATGTAATACTGTTTAACATGTTGTCAGATGGAATGTTTAATGGTTAAAGGTCAGGGTGTGTAGCTGTCCAGCCATGATGCATTATAGCGGTTATTAACACTGACTGATTGTGGTCTCCATAATGTATTCTGTTTGTGTTCTAGGTGTCTAAGTGTCAGGAAGATGTTGGACTGCTGTCCTTTCCTACAAGAGCTGTGGCACTGTGGTAACACATTGACTGTGGCATATACCGGGTACAGCTGAACACAAGCAACAGGTCTGGATAACAGTGACTGCATGTGCCACATGGGTGATAGGTCTAAGGGGTGCATACAGGTGAGGGCATGGTGGCTTATGTAAGCAGCTCTTATACAGTGGACAATGGTAAGTGTACTGGGTGGCACACACCAAATGTTTGTGAATAACACACACACACACACACACACACACACACACACACACACACACACACACACACACACACACACACACACACACACACAGAGGCTTTTGTGTTGATGCAATACACAGAGAATATTGTTCACATGGATACACTTTATTTTACAGAGAACTCATTCTGGCCTATGTAATTCCACCAAGACCAAATTGCTAAAACATCACATCAGTAAATAATCACTCCATCAGTTTAATGTAATTGTAAATGGTACTGGCAGGGTATATGTCCTTTTCCCCAATGTAGTGAAAGCCTAGAGTTGACAAACATAGGTGTGCTGGTTTGGGGGGCACAGCCCCACATGTTGGAGGGTCTGGGGTGACGTAGAACCACATACAGTGTGATTAACAACTACTTAACCTCTTAATATAAACTGTACAGTATAACAGCACACTAAGCAGGGGATACACACAATAATAACCCCAATGTGATTGGCTGTGCCCACAACAATCTCACCCAATTATATATACCAACTCCAGTATTGCTGTACAGCTGTACAGTGAGAAGGCAATTACACATCCACTGCTAGCTTTGATGGAATGAATTTCCACAAGATGATTGCTTTGAAATGTTACCTTTTGCCAGTTAGTTCTCAGACAAATGGTTTCCTGGGAAATATATTTTCTTCAAACTGAAGTAGATCCCTTCACATACACACACAAATACTCGACAACACTGAGAGTAGAACCCCTACCTAGATACTTATTGCTACTAATGTGTTTGGCCTTAATTGTACACACCACAGAGATTGTAGAGTGAGGTGTGTCCTGAGCTTCCTGTAAAGTGAACAACATCACCAGGCCTTGTACAGTATGGTAATGGGGGATGTATTGGGTGTTAATGGACAATACATAGTATAACATACTGTCATATACACATTGGCAAACACATACAGTCATAGACACATTTGACAGTTCTGTGTTTAGCAGTGCTGACTACCTTGTCAGTGAGTCCATACTGTTACAGAGTTTTGCACACAGCACATGCATCCTTGTGCTGGATAGAGTCATCAGTTACTTGTATGATTGATGGTGACAGCGGTCATCATACAGTGGACCTTGAGACATGTACTGGGGGTACCATGGTGTAAAGACAGTATACCCTGCACCCCCACACACATTGGCTATTGTACTCACTAAAACCCATGATAATGCTTTGACATACCTACACATGGACCAGGACTGCAACACAAACCCTTGTCTATCTAACTATTGCTACTACAGGGATATGCATTTATTGCACATGCCACAGGGATAGTTGGGTGAGGGTTTTGTCATGGCTCTCTTAATGTCAGCAACATCACCATCCTTTTTATAATGTATGGCAAGGTTTAGTGTATTTGGAGAATGTAGCCTCAGAATGCTGTCTCCTACAAATATGCACACTCACACACACACACACACACACACACACACACACACACACACACACACGCACGCACACACGCGCACACATGCACATACACACACACACACACATACTCACATTTGCCAGGACTCAGAGGGTAACTCATGCCTATTTACCCATTTGTAAAACAGAGTTATGCTGGTACTGCAAGCTCCAGGTAACCCATAGGGTGAGGAGTGTCACAAAGTACATTTAATATGAATTACAGCAGCAGCCCTTTCTAAGTATAGCAATGGGGGGTAGTGGGTGAGAAGACCCTCAAAGTATTTTCAACTACAAATTTATAAACACACAGACACGGTTATACTCATTAATGCACACAGACACGTGCCAGTGCTGAGGTCCATAGGTGCAGGTGTTCTTAGGTGTGTACCAGGCTAATGTCCATGGAGAGATGAGAAGAGTAGGGCATGTGAGTACACTGGTATTATGCCACCTGACATTTGTCAGCAGGCCATCTATCAACTGATGCCACTTGAGTGATCCCCAGGGTGACAGTTAAATTCAACATCCACTCATCTGGTTTTCTCTTGAAGAGGACCAGTGAGGTGCTCCAATTGACATGTATGCAACATATATTGCATAACATGGCCAGTGTCTGGATTAGGGACCTGTACCCAAACATGTTCTGTTGACTGTGGTAGTCTGGTTTAGATATCCATGGCATGTGGTGCATACAGAGTAGGGTTTCCTAGCTGTGGCATTGATAACACTGATGGGCAGACATGTCAGTGTCAGTCAATCAGAGATTGCCTGTAAGCAGCCAAGATGAATACCTGACATATGCACATATGTACAGAGGACAGACAGAAAGTAGCTAGCCAACAGTTTGTGCATTAGGATGAATGTTTTGACAGACAGATGTCTGAAACTGATAGGTATGCCATTACTACATGACAGCAGTCCTCAATGACATGTCCTAAAAATGGTAGTCTACAGTTAATATCAACATATCAGATCAATATCCAATAAGAGATACTTAAAAACATACAGCTCAAACACCAAGAACACGATAGTCAGTACTCAGAGTCCAGCTTTTCTTGCAGGGGTGTATGGTTCCAGTACTACAATCTGTAATTGACTTTTACTTGGAAAAGCACTGCTAAAAGTAGTAACATAGTTATACAATAGATGCAAGTGTGACTGCATATAACCTGGGATACTATCTAAGTATGAAACACATACAAAGAGAAAAGATTATGGTATTACTCATGTATACTCAGGTGTCCCATACAGTCTACTCACACCCCTTGCTACTGTAATGACAGCACATAGAAGCATGTTATGTACATGGAATTAACTACACTTAATAAAGATGTCATTTCCCTGCTATTTTATAAGACTAGAATGTGATTACTCATTACCAGGGCAGAGCTATGTTTAGCAGGTGTACGCATTGCTTAAATGTAAATGCTAAGCAGATTTGTGCATTGTTAAGTGAAGCCTACATGGTGTAAGCGCATATTCATTTAACCATACATTAGCACCACTTACCATCAGGTAAACCTGCTCAAACATGCTTAAAGCTGCTCAAAACTGCCTTAACCACTCTGTATCCAACAGTCCGTGTTCCGCCTAGCAACAAAACAAACAGCCCTTGCAGGTTTTGAACCCAGGACACTCTAGACTACAGTCAGAGCAATTAACCACTAAACCCCCTGAACTGTAAAAATGTATTTTGCTTTTTCAAATATATCATTCATTACACGTACTGAATAGTAGTGAACAACTGCTTTGACTACTACAATTGTTTATTACTTGTTAGCAAAAATAGTGTTGAATCAGTCATGTTTTTATATCTAAATATACACATATCAGATAAATATGGTGGGATACATCTGAGAAGGTATATACAACACTCATATTTACACATAAGCATATGGATATACATATATATATATATATATATATATATATATATATATATATATATATATCACACACACACACACATACACACACACACACACACACACACACACACACACACACACATATATATATAGATATATATATATATATATATATATATATATATATATATATATATATATATATGTAACATATGCCCATAACATGTAATGGAATCATACCTCAGCACCATAACTCTCAACCTCTTAGTGCAAGGGAACATAATGTAAGTATTACAGTTATAAATGTAGAATATTGCTACAGTAACAGGGGTTGTGCCAATAGACATGTTGTGAAGGAAGACTCTTCTGAAACTGACACGTACGCCATCAGTTACTGACAGACATCATAAAAGCATCATAGTGAAGTACCACACAAATCACAGTAATGATCTTGTGGAATACAACAGATTTAGGAGCAATAAATGTGGACAGTCTGAAACAATCTGGTCAGTCAAGAGGTATACACAGAACTCCTTAGTGCAAGAAATGTGGACCAAGCCTGACAAAAGGGATGTTTAAAACTATGAAAATGGGGATATCTCCCAAATACTGGAGTAGATAAGCTCACACAGTTGATGCTTTCACACTCTTCTGTCTTAACAAATATTAACTGGAGGAGCAGATGTCCCAAGCCCACATACTTCCCATTAGTTAGTGACATACATCGTCACAGCATCCCACTGTTTTGTCAGAAATACACAACATGTATGGTGGCCAGACAACAGTACATCTGACAAATATATGGACATAACATCACAATAGGGTAAATACACTGAGCTGCTAGGCATGTCACCAAGCACTGTCTAAACTACAGGCAGACTGCCACAACACTGACCCAATTTTCCTGTGTGGGAATACACATGTAATTGCAAATATAGCAGGCATTACAGGCATGTAACAGCATGGATTAACAGACACCAATGTGACAGTGCATACCCACAACCAATCTCAACACAGTCACATTATGGTAAGCCTAATTAATAGTACAGTATATGGACTATGTGAACAAAACCCGTCATCATATTTGCCACTCACACACTAATCTTACATATACTGGCCCAATTCACAATGTAGTCTGATGCCTAACTGTGGTATGGGACAAGTCTGGTCCTACAAACATATAAGCTGATAGGGTACCAGAAACTGGAGCAGCATGCAACATTAAATAGAACAGGACCAAGAACACTGACATCTACCCTAGTCTGTACACAGGTGAAATAACATATTCACAATACACTGCTACACAATACTGACACACTGTCAGCAATCACCATAAGAACACAGACCTCACTACTGTACAGACTACAACAGAATGTCCAGGTTTTGTCCTCAAATATACAGCCTCCTATTCATAACATATCTGGAAGTCTGATATATCACTGGCTTGATATCAGGAATGATGTCAGTAAATAATGATATACTGTACATATCCACCTCTTACTGCATGACATATGGACAAAGGGGGACAGACTTGGGGGACAGAGCCACAAACTCAGTGCCAATATTGACATATTGCTGTGATAAACTGAGAAATGTCCTGGTGTAACAGGGTTTGTTGTGACATATCTCTTCTGAGGGATATGAAGTCAGTAACACACATGGATGTTACCATTTATTGACTGCAATCATCAGAGTATGCTACTGCATTTATAAAGACAGAAAATGTGTGACTAACAAACCACATCTAAGACTCCAAACTCTGACCAGTCTGTAGATAGCCCTACAGGTGAGAATTTTCTCAACCACATAACATTGTCATGCCAGACTTTAAATCATGCAGAACAGCCATATCCACACAAACCCTGTTAAACTAACATTAGTTCAAATGTAGAACAGCAATACTTACATACTGTACCCATGTCTGGAACATCCCTCTCCAGTTTGTTGGCCTGTCTCCACAGTGTTTGTTGTAAGAGGTATTACCAACTACCCTCTGTGATGCTGTTTGTCAGACACCCACATGAAGTCCTGCTCACAGTGAAGGAAATAGGCCAACACCCACATGTAGTGCTTAGTTATAGGAGTGTGTTTCCATGCAATTGGCTATAGGAATGATACCACAGCTGTTCCACATGCAATTAGCAAGTGGGGGACTCCAGTTCGTGCACAGACCATCAGCTGATTATGAGCATTACCTACAAAAGCCAAGCTGTTGTCTATGCAAAACAGATGTATGTTTCCACATCTACCAGAGAGGGAGGGAGAGAGAGAGAGAAAGAGAGAGATGGAGAAAAGAAAGAAAGAAAGACAGAAAGAAAGAAAGAAAGAAAGAAAGAAAGAAAGAAAGAAAGAAAGAAAGAAAGAGCCAAGTGTGTTTGCGTATGATCCATGGGTGGAGAGTGGTCTCTGAGTATTATAATGGGTGCCTATATTGTTCACTAATCCATACTGTCACATAGTCATTGCACAGGGCAGTAGACATTTATGGCTGTGGATTGTCTACAGCAACCTCTACAGTGTTTGATGACTGTTGGCCTTGTAATGTGGACATTGGGACATATAGGTCCTCAATATAACAATGTAGCAAAACCCACACCACAATGGATCCTGTTATTACACAATCACTTCAATGCCCACACAAGATACTGATGACACACACACAAACTTGCCAGTACTGAGTTTCGAACACCTACCTAGCTATGGACTGCTGTTACGTGGTTACGCATTTATCGTATGCGCCATGGAGCTTACATGTTAGAGATCAGTCCAAAGGTATCTTTGAAGGTGACTGATATCAGCAGCAGTGCTAAAGGAGGGTTAAGGGAAGTGAAGATGTCCACAAAGTCAGGTGTCAACAAAGACACACATACTCTCTCACACAAATATTATCACTGTTGCCAGGACCAGGAGTAGAACTCCTAACTAACTAGTTTGTGATACTATGGTATTATGCAGTTATCTCAAGTGCCACAGAGCTTATATGTTGGAGAGCTGTCTAAAGGTATCTTTGAAGGTGAGAGATAGCAGCAGCAGAGCTAAAGGAGGGGTAAGAGAAGTGTAGTAAGTGTGAATGTCCACAAATTCATGTGTCAACAAAGATACACACACTCTCTCACACAAACACACACATTATCACTGTTGCCAGGACCAGGATTAGAACTCATACCTAAATAGTGTGCTACACTATGATATTACACAGTTATCACAAGCACCACAGAGCTTATATGTTGGAGAACTGTCCAAAGGTATCTTTGAAGGTGAGTGATAGCAGTGCTAAAGGAAGGGTAAGGGAAGTGTAGTAAGTCTGATTGTCCACAAAATAAGATGTCAACAAAGACACACACACACTCTCTCACACAGACACACACATTATCACAGTTGCCAGGACCAGAATTAGAACTCCTACCTAACTAGTTTGCTAGACTAAAGTATTACACACTTATTGCAATTACCATGGAGCTTACAAGACTGAGACTTTGCCGATGGTTTATTTCAAGGCGACTGACATCAGCAGGAGTGCTAACATGAGCAATGGGAAGTACAGTGTGTGTGAATGGGTCAAAATCATTCCTCTGGAAACACACACAAACTAACTCACACACACACACACACACACACACACACACACACACACACACACACACACACACACACACACACACACACACACTCACACACACACACAACTTTACAGTCGATAGGGCTTAGTATACAAATGCTACATAAATACTGATTTGTACTATCATGTTACACAGTTATCACACACACCATACACACTATAGGACTGTGGGCTACCAAAAGGAATGTCTACACTGATTGGCATCAGCACATCATGTGATATAGACCAATTGGGTGTGTAGTGGGTGGGACAGGTCTCATAATGGAATTCTCTCTGTCTCTGTCTGTTTATTTCTTCCCCACATCTGTGTGTGTGTGTGTGTGTGTGTGTGTGTGTGTGTGTTTGACATATTATAGTGTGTTGGCCTTGGATATGTGTGAGTATTCCTATCCAATGTATGTGTAAAGCATAAATGGAGTACAATTTGGTGTATGTGCACAGACATCTGCAAATGACAGATATGTATAGTCCACTGTGTTGTCAGACAAGGGCTTCATTTTTCTAAGTGTAGGAGCATGCCCAGTATGATCTTCTGTATTGAGTGTGTGAATCCATTCCAGGTAGGTTGTACTCCAGTCCAGGGTTTGGTGTTCTACACCTACAGCTAGCAACCTGTTTCTGCAGGATATCTCTAGCTAGGTTGACAATATGGAGTCACAATGGGTGACAAATAGGGGGATACTGTAACTATTGCTGTCTGTGCTGCTTGTGTTACATGATTGGTGTTAGCAGAGATATTCAGACTTATGCACTGTTTTACACTGTGATGTATTATGTCATTATGTATGCTACTGATAGATATAATTATTTGCTCAGAGTTATTTCCTGGGAAATACAATATGACTGAACTGAGTCCGGTATTGTGGTCCACAGCCTACACATTTTTGCACACTCCTGTCATTCGGGAGGGATAGCTGCAGACACTTGCTGATGGGGCTGTGTAAATGGTCTAGTGCCTTGGTACTATGGTGGCTAAGGATCCTCTTCTTGTACATATATTGACTTAACAGAATAGCCATATCCTGCTGTGGCCATACCACTCAGCTGTACAGATTCACCCAGGTTACCCAGAGGCAGGGTGCATATATCTGGTCAGTTCTCCTTCATACTGTGGTTTATGAGCAGGTTTGTAGCCACCCATTACTGGGTTTGCAGGCAGTGGTAGTGGGCACACATCACAGTTTCAGACTTCACCCACTCCATGACGCCCATGGTTCTACACCCCCGATTCTGTTATTCTACCATCTTCCTAACATTATGGAAGCGATATATGAGATGTATCCCTATAGTTGGCCCTTCATCCCAGTGGTATTTATGGATTGATCCACAGTTCATGCAGTAGGACATGGGGGGCATGCTACTGGGATTTGTCAACATGGCCTTGCATTGGTGTTCTGTTGACTGTGTTAGGTTGTTAGTTGGGACCCCGTGAGATACCATACATTGGCACTATGCGTGAGGCACAAGCCTTTTACAGAGGACTGCAGTCCATTTGATAGTGATGTAGGCCATCTGTAGCAGGTCAGTGAATTCTGTCACTCCTACATTCCCAGGCTGTGAGCCAGTATTTCCCCCTGGGGTGACAGGGTAAGTGTGTGAGATGTTAATAGCAATAGTTCCTGTCCATATTGATCCATTGGTCTGAATGTAGGCAGGGTGCTGCTTACAGCTTGGGACATACCTGCATAGGACACCTCTTCAGCATGCTGCATTCTGTGGGTATTCCCATACAGAAGTTGAGTCATAATGTACTTATTCCCAACAGCAAGGATATGACCTGTGATAAATCTGTGGCTGATGGTGGGGTGAGCTGAGTGCATGTTTGATATGGAAGCTACTTGCAGCTGACACACAGAAATACCTGGGACATTCCCCTTATGCTGTCTTGTATGGTGTGACATAAGCAGTCTCTCAATACTTCATAACTGTGCCTCTTGTGGTCTGCCAGTGATTGGCCAGACTACATCAGCATCCCATACTACACAGACAACTAATGTGTTGCTAACCTGTATGTACAATTCCAAAGTTGTGTGCAGTGGACAGATACATTTTATGCACACTGTCTAGGGTACTTCCACTTGTGTACTGCGTGTATGTATGGGTCCACATTCATGGCATGTCCATCTTTCAGACAGTGACAGATATTGACATCTGGACAGTGAGTATGGATGACTGCTGACATGGGTATTGCTGAGAAGCATTGTGGTTGGCACTTCAGTTGTCAGAACGTGGCCCTGTCAACCACAGTACTGCCCATAGACCATCGAGACACAACCCTCTATGCCTACAT
Source organism: Protopterus annectens (assembly GCF_019279795.1). Lineage (NCBI taxonomy): Eukaryota > Metazoa > Chordata > Ceratodontiformes > Protopteridae > Protopterus > Protopterus annectens. The sequence continues at coordinate 283,919,604 of NC_056725.1, forward strand.
GCTGACTACTTCCAGACAATATTGAACACACAACCTAATACTCAGACTCTTGCATATTGTACACATGTAACAATTTATCCTGTAGATTGGGCAAGCTTGGGTAATCTGAGCTCCACTGATATCACTCCTCACAATTACATGTTACTACATTTCTACATAGGATTGTGGGGGGGGGGCACAGCTGCTGACTTTAAACATTTGCTATGACTGTACTGGTATTTCAGTTACTCGACTTCCATTTCATATTGTATTCTGACCTATTATGCAGACTGGAGGCATATTGGTAGAGTACAGATCTTAGGTTTTATTGAGCTACATTTTGGTTTCAGACTTCTTACCCTTCAGAACTGACATACAACTGCTAGACCTGTTGTAGTCTGTCTGTGTAGGTCTGGAGGGGGGCTGTTCACCTTTACCATCAAATGGAGATCTTAGCCCAGCCTTTCTTTATGGTCATCTACACCTGTCCTGCTGGCTGAGGCTGGTGGTGGGTATGTGAGCCTCACTGATATGCATGAGTGTGTCCTATGGACACACATTTGGGCCACCACATGTACTGCAGTGGAATTTGTCATCTTGACTAGTACTGCCTAGTACTCTGACACCAGTATTTGTTATGGATTTCATGTTGCCCATATATGTGTCCACTATCTGCTACCATCCCATTCAGCCATCCGATTCCCTTGCATGCTCACGTCCATACCATAGATAAAACCATCAGAACATACTACTCCATTCAGTAATTGACAGGAAGAGTGACTTACCTTATGGCTGGGCCAGTATTGAGGATGGTGCTGGAGGGCTGACTCTGTCAGATGCACACAGTATACTCCCTATACATGGTAAAGCACAGGTAGTGTCATGTTTGGCATCCCTTTTACTGTATGTGCAAGTCAGAGAGAGGTGTCATTCCCTGAGTCCCTACCATGTCAGTGTATGTGTTATGCATTGCCTCTTTGCCAAGGCTTGGGAAAAATGGGCATGCCTCCTTCTATCTACATAAGCAGGCTCAGGTAGTTCCTCCTCCAAGTCACTCTGTGCCTGTGATGGCCTTGGCAATGGTGGGGGCGGTTGTGTGATGTTGCCCCGTGCTGTTCCTGCTGCAGCTGTTTCTGCAGGATCATACTGTGTAGCATGGCAAATACTATGAACAGTTGTGTACATGTAGCGGGAGAGTACTGCAAGGCTCCACCGGATATGTTCCGGCAGCAGAACTGTGACTTGAGCATCCCAAACACATGCTCTATTACAATTCTGATTTGTGCATGTGCCTCATTATGGAGTTCTTGTTTAGGTATGTGTGCATTTCTGAGGGGTGTCATCAGCCATGGCTCATGTGCGTTGGCCAGCATCCCCCACTAGGTGGCCGTATGGGATGTCTCCGCTGGCGAATGACTAGTACAGCTGTGTCATATGTCAGATGTGGGAATCGTAACAGCTTCCAGGGCTGCCAGCACACACACTCAAGATAATGCCCCCTGGGAATTGCACATGCCTTGGCAGTTGATGGAGGGGAAGCCTTTGCAGTTTATACAGACCCTACCCCACTCACTGGGTGGTGCTTTGATGTATATGTGCGTGCAGTCTATAGCACCCACTACCTCAGGGTGTTCTGTTATTTGGTGGAAGAGACGCATATTGCTGGTCAACACCTCACAGGTGTTGAGGAAATATATGTGCTCATTGGCATGTGCTGACATGACATCCAGGAACTGGTGGAGTACCATCCCCCACTAGGTGGCCATATGGGATGTCTCCGCTGGCGAATGACTAGTACAGCTGTGTCATATGTCAGATGTGGGAATCGTAACAGCTTCCAGGGCTGCCAGCACACACATTCAAGATAATGCCCCCTGGGCATTGCACATGCCTTGGCAGTTGATGGAGGGGAAGCCTTTGCAGTTTATATAGACCCTACCCCACTCGCTGGGTGGTGCTTTGATGTATATGTGCATGCAGTCTATAGCACCCACTACCTCAGGGTGTTCTGTTATTTGGTGGAAGAGACGCATATTGCTGGTCAACACCTCACGGGTGTTGAGGAAATATATGTGCTCATTGGCATGTGCTGACATGACATCCAGGAACTGGTGGAGTACCCTGGATGTGATGCCTGTGAGATCCCCATGATATCTCCTGTTGAACTTTGGAAGTCACCTGTGGCTAGTATTCTTAAGGCTACACATACCTTGGTATCCACTGGGATGGGTTCCCCTCTGTTGGTTCTGTGTGTGAGGTGGTGCCAGCACAGCTCATCAATTTGCTGTAGAATATCCCTGTCCTCCTTATAGTGCTCCAATATCTCCAGCTCATGTAGCCCCTGGAAGATTACCCTAGGTCTGTACACTCTTCTCCTCCTCCTCACTGTGGGATAGTCGTCAGCATTCACATCCTCACCACCCTCAGTCCCTTGCGCATATTGATGTATGAGAGCAACAGCAGCCACTAACATTTTATTAGTTTTGTCAGGTAAAATTTCCCTATCTGTGTACACCAGTGGTGTAGAGGTTGTCGGAAAAAACAGACTGAAAGGTGTTTGCATAGTTTATAGTAGTGTGCTGGGCTGCTGCCTGTGTAATTGGCTGATTCTGATTCATTTCACCTGCCAGCTATGCTAGTTCTCCTTGATTGCCTTTCTACTGCTGTTTTCCCTTCCCATTGCCTTCCTGTTTAAGTCCCAAGGCACACCACACATACCTAGTGCTCAGATATGGTCAGAGCTGCTATTTCCTTTTTTTTTTTTGTTTGTTTGTTTTTTTTAAAACCTGGTGCATGGCACACATACCCATTTAAGCAATGTAAACATTGCTAGGCAGCCTCAGACACAACCCCTTCCTTAGCTTTGCTTAGCTAAGGACAATCACAGGCCACACAGCTCCAATAACCTTACAGCATGCATGACACGGCCCCTTGTGAGGTCATCCAGCTATTAGACTTATGCAATGGTGTTGCTGCACCTACATGGTTGGGTGCAGGCTAACACTGACAGGAAATCTGTGATTCAGTATCATTACCCTCATTTACATAAACCAGAATACTAATTCATACTTACCACACTCACACTGAGCGTTCTAGCTTAGCAACCACTATTCCCTGATATTGTTGTCTTATGCATGCCATTGACTATTATGGCAAAATGCTGATTTGGGTAAAAAAAGATTATTTCCCCCTTTTTTCTTATTTTTGTGGCGATCTCATTTGTGCACCTCTGCCCTATACTTAAATGGCTGAGATTGGCCAAAAAAATAGTTTTGTATAAAATTGCAACTATTTTTCTTGCCAATGGCCATATATTTGGCCGTTGGAAAGCCTACTACATTGAATACATGCTTTCTTTTGAGCTGTCATACCTCTGTTTTATAATTTGTGGAAATGTATCCGGTTAATAACCAAATACATTTCTGCAGGTTACACTATTCCTGCACAGACACCTGCCTGCTTCCTGGATTGCTAATTCACCTTATTTGCATGTTTTTCCCCAGTAAATGAGGTAATTAGCATATAGCAGTGGTATCTGTGCAGGAATAGTGTAGGAGCGCTCGTGCATGTCCAGGAAGCTTGTTCCTGGATTGCTCATTGGCCATATTGCATGCAGCAGCTCTTGCACTATTACTGCACTCCATGCAGAGCTTACTGAATCCAGGGGCATGTTTATATCTTTCATAACTTCATTCAGTTCATTTATATTTATTCTTCTTTCTAAATATTCATTACCTTCTTTGTTTAATTTCTCTCCATCATAACTGTTTCCTATGTTGACTTCTTTCCTAACAAATAAATTTAATACATGTTCTTTAACTATTTTATATATTACTTCTTGTTTTTTTTTTTTAAATTAATTTACTGTCCTTATCTTTCAATTCTCTTATTATCTTCCCTTCTTTCATTATCTTCCACAAATAAGGTGTTACCGCTTCTTTTTTACTTATAACAAATATTTTTGTTTATATAACAGACTATAAATCTTAATCTGATTCATTTTATGTATTTCTTTCTTCTTCTCATAACATTTTTTCTCTTTTTCTAATACCTCTTTAAATATTTCTTGACTTAACACTTTATATTTGTCTTTTACTTTTTTGTCTATACATTCTAAGAATACTTTTTTATATTTTTCTTTAAACTAAATCTACCATACCATACGACTTTCATAAACTCTTTCATACATATGTGATGTTTCTAGAGTACAATAAGTTATTTTGTTCCTACTAAATCCAAATCTTGTTTCATTAATTCTTTTAATTCCTCTTCCTATCTTAATATATTCTTCATTTTCTTGTATTTTAATCCAAATTACTATATCATCAGAAAACCCATTATACTTAATTTATTCTTGTTTAACTTTCAAACTCTCTGAGATTAAAAAATTATTCTATTTCAGTTTTAATCTCAATTCTCTTATATGCCCAGTATTTATTTTCCCATAACTTTAACTATAATTTTAGTAACTATTTTAACATCACAATTATTATTTTCTTCTCATAGATTACAATTAAACTCCCCTGCTATTATTATTATATTCATATTTACACATATATAATTAAGTATACTTTTAAACATAATCCTTTTATTTGGTAAAATATGAGTATAAAGCAACAATTCTTTATATATATTTAATACATCTTACATCTAACAGTGTTATGCTACCTATTTCAACTATTGTAAAATCTAATATCTTAATATATTTTTGACATAATATGCATATGCCATAGTACCATTCCAAAGCTTTTCTGTTTGGCTTCTTTCATCTTCTGTTAATAATCTTATGTCCTCTAATATAATTATTTCAGCATCTATTCTAGCATACCATTGCACTTTATTAATTCTTCTCTTAGTGTTTTTCAAGCTGTTAACATTTAAAGCTAATATTCTCATCTTCTACAGAACAGCTATTGTAATATAATTTCTATGCTTTACCTTTCTTATTTTCTCTAAACATTATGTTTTTACATTTTCTTTTCCTTTCCCTAACTTGTTTTCCTGTTGAATTATTTTTTTTCCTTTTACATTGTGTCATTCAGACTCTTCTTTTCTTGTCTCATATTTTACTTTTTCTTTATCTCTTTTGTTACCTTTATGTATAGCCTCAATATTGATTTCATTTTTGCTGAACTTGTTCTTGTGTCACAATTTCTTCTAGCTCTTTCTCTTGTATAATTTCATTTCACCTTCTTCATAGTTTCATAGTTTCATAGTATAGTACTAGGCTATCTGCCCTGGGGCATTTGTAAGCCTAGCCATAGTGATGTGGCTTTTGCCACCCCATGAAATGGTACAAAAAATGTACAGAATACATTTAGAATACTGTACCTCTGTCTAGTAGTGACACAATGAAGGTCCCCTTATATAATAGAATTAGTTTACTCTGCCCCTGTCTAGCAGTGACACAGATGTGACCCCTGGGGTAAACGTACAATCTCTCATCCACTCATCAAGATTTCTCTTGAAGAGAGTCAGTGAGGGGCTCTGCCTAATACGAACTGGGATCTTGTTCCAAAGCATGGGAAGCCTCTGGGTTATGAATCTATCCCTCCAGCATGTCCTATTCATACTTATGCCAAGGTTTAAGTCTTTAGCTCTCGTGGTCCTGATGGATTTGGATTTTTTGAGTTGGAGCATGTCCATCAGATCCTGATTGGACATGGCCTTGTACGTCAGACAGAGATCACCTCTGAGCAGGCAGTATGCTACTGAATAGAGCTGAAGTTTCTTTAGTCTGGCAGAATAAGACATATGTTGGAGACCCTTGATCCTCTTGGTGGGGTACTTTTGTGGTCTCTCCAGCTGTTGCAAATGCCGGGTGAGGTACATACCAAATGGGGCATTGTACTCAATCATGGGTCTGATGAGGGAGGAGTATAGGGGTACAATGACATCCTTGGATCTGGATGTGAATCCCTTCATAATGAGGTGTGCAAGGTAGAATGTTTTTCTATCCACTTTGGCAACGTGGGTGTCAAATGAGAGGTCGCTGTCGACTTGGGTCCATAGGTCTCTGATTACTTTTTCCGTACTCAGTGGGTTGCTGTCTATGTGATAGTTTGTGGGTACTTTGTTTTTCCCAAAGGGGATGACTATACATTTTTTGGCATTTAGTTTAAGGCCATGACTCTGGCACCAGTTGTCCGTTTCTGTGAGGCCTTTTTGTAGGATGTATGTGTCCGCTAGTGTATCGACTATGGCGCCTAGTTTGCAGTCATCTGTGAACTTTGTCAGCCACATCCCTCCCATGTTTGCTTTAACATCTGAGAAATAAATGCTGAACAACAGGGGTCCCAGGACAGATCCCTGTGGGACACCACTTGTGACTGGCTTTGAGTCTGACATTGCTCCAGCGATTTTAACTTTATGGGTTCTGTCCTTTAGCCAGTTTGCAACCCATCTAGTGACATAAGGGTTAATGTTTAAGCTGTTGAGCTTATCTATGATGCCTGAGTGGGGTATTGTGTCAAAGGCCTTAGCCAAGTCCAGGTAGGCTGTATGGACTGCTTTGCCCTCATCAATGGCTCTAGTGACTGTTTCGAAAAAGTCAACCAGGTTCAAAAGGCAGGATCTGCCCTTTACAAAGCCGAACTGGGTGGGGTCAAGTGTCTGTAAGTCCCCTATGTCTCTGTTTATGAGTTCCATAATGATTCTTTCCATAGCTTTGTAGACCAGGCTGGTTAAGCTTATGGGGCGGTAGTTCCCAGGGTCTGTAGAGGTACCCCCTTTGTGGAGTGGGACCACTGTTGCTGTACGCCAGTGTTCAGGTACATATCCTGAAGTAAGGCTAAGGTTAAATAGCATTTTTATGTGTGGGTTTAGCTCCTCTTGGAGTTCACGTAACATGCAACCCGGGATACCGTCAGGTCTCATTGATGCTGTGTTTTTAGCTTTGTTTAGGGTGGTTCTCACTTGGACATCTGTGATGACAGGGAGATTACATTCAGCTGGGATAAGTATTTCTTCTTTTGGGGGTGATGGAGGGGAGAAATTTGCACTGAACCTGTCAGCCAGAATGTTGGCAATATCTGTGGGTTCAGTGTATTTTTTGTTGTTGTGAACTAACTCTGAGCATATCTGAGGGTTTCTGCCCGGGTTGCTAACATAGCTGAAGAAGGCTTTGTGGTTATCTTTAGTGTCCTTAGTGATTTTTCTCTCAAAGTTGGCCTTGGATGTTTTTATGAGAGAACGTAGTTTTCTGCTAATGTTGATCAGAGATGTCTTCCCTTCATGGGATTTTGCTCTGACGTGCAGTAGTTTCCTTCTTTTGTTATACAATTTGTTAATGGCTGAGGTCCACCAGACAGGATGCTTGCCTTTGGTGGAGAGGGACTTGGATTTATTTGGGATTGCATGATCCATGTATTCTTGGAGATGTCCATAGAAAACATTTGTGAAGGATTCGGCATTGTGGGATGTGGTATCCACTGGCACAGTGGGCTTAAAGGATACCATTTCAGTCTTAAGTAGAGTAAAGTCTGCTTTTGAGAAGTTTTTCACTGTGGTCTTTTGTGCTGGGGTGGAGGTGGGATATGTATATCCAGGGTGATTAGTTTGTGGTCAGATCTCACTAGTGAGTGGTATACTTCCGGTGTGGAGCATTTTGTCCCCATGTTTGTGATGATCAGGTCTAGTATATTATCTCCCCTAGTAGGAGAGGTGACTAGTTGTTCCAGTGCATTTGAATTTATGAATTCCAGGAACCTTTGGGCTAGGGTATTAGGGCTAGAATAATGTACCCAATCTATGTTTGGGTAGTTGAAGTCTCCCAGTATGATGGTATTTTGTGATACATTCATATCCTCCAATGTTTTCAGGAAGGCTGAGTGGGGTTCCAGAGATTGGGAGGGTGGTTTGTAACATGCTACCAGTTGTACAGCAGTTTTGCCTATGGTTAGTTGCACCTGTTTGGTCTCTGATGCTTCATGTGTTGCTACTAACCTAGAGGTGTGGGTGTCCTTGACGAATATGGACACTCCCCCTTCCTTTGTGGTTTGGCCCGGGTTTTGGGGCCGAAAAGCATGATACGAGGTATAGCCTGGTAGTGCTGGGGTGCTCTCAGGAGCCTTGAACCAGGTTTCAGTTACTGCACAGACGTCGATGTTCTCCATGCTGAGGAGTGCATCGAGTGCCTGCATCTTGAGATTTAGACTTCTGGGGTTGAGCAGCATTACCCTTAGTTTTTTTTCCATTTTTGTTTTCTAAGGAGGTGGGTTTGTCTTTTGACCCTTGCCTAAAAAAGGCACTATGGGGGTGGCAAGAGCCTTAGCCAATATCCGGAAGCCCATTGGTGACAGGTGTAAGCCATCCCTTGTGAAGCAGCGTGGCTTGTCCAACATGTCATCCCAGGCAGACAGACATTGGATCCGCTTAGAATGACACCAGTACTTGAGCCAATTATTAAATCTGATCATCTTGTCTTTGTATTGTGGTATCATTCTTGGTGAGGGCAAGATGCTGCTCAGGGTCAGGGTCATACCAGCCTGGGCTACATAATCGGAGAGCTCCTCTATGTCTCTTTTCATGTAGTCCAGGGAGGTACATCTCAGGTCATTCATGCCAGCATGGACAATGATGGAGTCATATTTGTACTTGCATTGGAGTGACTTGAGTGCATGTGTTATGTGGCGGATCCTAGCTCCCGATAGACAGCTCACAGTCACTCTCTCCTTGTTCAGCCTGGTCAGCGGGACATCAGTGTGTCTGACTATAGAGTCACCTATTACTAGTGTATCAGGCATGGTGTTTGGCCTTAAGGGCTGTGATTGGTTGACACACTGATTTATTGAAGTATGTGTTGCATGTGTTTTGTTTTGAGGTGGTGGATTTTTGGATGTCTGCTTTGGTAGCCTCTGTTGTTTTGGTAAGTTTTTTATTAGAGCTTCCGAGTATATCTTTGTGTTTTTATGTGTTTGGTTTGCAGTTGTGGTAGGTCTATGTGGGACTGGGATTGTTGTGTGTGTGGTTACCATCTCCTCCTGTCTGGTCATGCCAGCCCTGAGTTGAGAGAGTTCAGACTCCAGTTTGGCTATATAGTTGCATTTCTCAAATGTATTTGTGTTTGTTGGGAGGAGGAGAGGGTTGTCTGTGTACATGAGACAATTGTAGCATTGTCTCAAGATACTCAGATTGACCAGCTGAACTGGAGAGGATGCCAGTAATCTACCACTCGACATGCTAAAACAGTATAAGGGAGTGCTGTACCATTAAGGGAAGTGGATAATCACAGGGGTGGTAGGTAGATGTAGTGCTTTACTTAGTACTAGAGTGCTTACTTAGTAGAGAAGTGTTGAGAATAAGTGCTAAGGCTTATAATATAGTGAGTAGTCTGATTATACTAAGAGTAGAGCTTCCTTAAGGGAAAATTTGAAGAGCAGACTTGGCAGAGCCAGAAGTTTAACCTTGTTTGACCGGCGCTGCGCTATGTGCACAACAGCGCAAAGCCGTGCAAACACGGATTTTAAACAGGGAACTACAAAAGAGCTAGAAATGGTCCAAAACAATCAATTACTACAGCTTCTTGTGCTGAGGTCATTTCCTACAGGGACAGGTAGGCTGCTCAAGGCTCTCCACTCCCACTGGTGAGCAAAGAAACTTCCCTCTATCCAAGTATGATAATGGACAACACAAGAACTATACCACAGCCCAGAATACAGCAATGCCTGTAAACTGGTCTAAACTAGTCGAGGAGAGGCGGGAAAACAAGGATTATTTTTTTTGTTTTTTTGATAGAAACACACAGAAAATGCAGAAACAGTGATAAATCAGTTACACAGGCTATCTCACTTTAGTGGGCAGCCTCAACAGTTAAATTAAACAAACAAACTTTCGATCAAATTCGACTAAAAAGTAACTTTAAGTCCAGATTATAAAACAATGCAGCAAACAGTTAAAAACAGTTCAAGCTAGTTCAGGGTAAGCTACAGAAGCTATTCCAAGTGAAAAAAAAGTAAAGATACTTAAATCCAGAAAGTAGTCGCTTTTCTGAGTTCTCTGTAGCTAGGACCACTCTGCAGGATCACAAGGAGCTTGTCTGAGCAGTATAGCCAGAAAAAAACGCCCAAAGGTGGATTTTAAATAGGGAACTACAAAAGAGCTAGAAATGGTCCAAAACAACCAATTACTACAGCTTCTTGTGCTGAGGTCACTTCCTACAGGGACAGGTAGGCTGCTCAAGACTCTCCACTCCCACTGGTGAGCAAAGAAACTTCCCTCTATCCAAGTATGGTAATGGACAACACAGGAACTACACCACAGCCCAGAATACAGCAATGCCTGTAAACTGGTCTAAACTAGTCGAGGAGAGGTGGGAAAACAAGGATTATTTTTTTTTGTTTTTTTGATAGAAACACACAGAAAATGCAGAAACAGTGATAAATCAGTTACACAGGCTAGCTCACTTTAGTGGGCAGCCTCAACAGTTAAATTAAACAAACAAACAAACGTTCGATCAAATTCGTCTAAAAAGTAACTTTAAGTGCAGATTTTAAAATAATGCAGCAAACAGTTAAAAAACAGTTCAAGCTAGTTCAGGGTAAGCTACAGAAGCTATTCCAAGTGAAAAAAAAAGCAAAGATACTTAAATCCAGAAAGTAGTCACTTTTCTGAGTTCTCTGTAGCTAGGACCACTCTGCAGGACCACGAGGAGCTTGTCTGAGCAGTATAGCCAGAAAAAAACGCCCAGAGGCGGATTTTAAACAGGAAACTACAAAAGAGCTAGAAATGGTCCCAAACAACCAATTACTACAGCTTCTTGTGCTGAGGTCACTTCCTACAGGGACAGGTAGGCTCCTCAAGGCTCCCCACTCCCACTGGTGAGCAAAGAAACTTCCCTCTATCCAAGTATGGTAATGGACAACACAGGAACTACACCACAGCCCAGAATACAGCAATGCCTGTAAACTGGTCTAAACTAGTCGAGGAGAGGCGGGAAAACAAGGATTATTTTTTTGTTTTTTAGATAGAAACACACAGAAAATGCAGAAACAGTGATAAATCAGTTACACAGGCTACCTCACTTTAGTGGGCAGCCTCAACAGTTAAATTAAACAAACAAACAAACAAACTTTCGATCAAATTCGACTAAAAAGTAACTCTAAGTGCAGATTTTAAAATAATGCAGCAAACAGTTAAAAAACAGTTCAAGCTAGTTCAGGGTAAGCTACAGAAGCTATTCCAAGTGAAAAAAAAGCAAAGATACTTAAATCCAGAAAGTAGTCACTTTTCTGAGTTCTCTGTAGCTAGGACCACTCTGCAGGACCACGAGGAGCTTGTCTGAGCAGTATATCTGTTTCACATTCTAACCATGAATGTCCAGTATTACCACATGTCTTGCATTTTAAATCACATTTTTTGCATTATACCCTGTATTTCCACAAAAATATTTTTTTTTCTTATCACATTCATTAATCAAATGATTTTTTCCACAAAAATAACAAGTCTTTGGTTGTCCTCTGTATCTCACAAAATCCTCATTACCATGCACATTGGTAATATTCTCTATATGAATCACATTATCATTTTCCATCTTTAACATTACCCAATATTCCCATACCCCAGTCAAAAGTCTTCTTTCATCATAGACCTTTTTTTGTATCCAATACTTCCTTGGATACAGTCAGTAAATTCATTTTGAAGTCTATAGGTTCAACTTCTGTTCTAAATTGAACCGATATTCTTTTATTTGTCTGTCTAAAAAAGGGCCAAATCACATATTCAGACCAAGGGTATACTTTTTTGTTCATATTTACCAGTGAAATTCTCAATATAATGTTTGAGCTCAAAAAATAAGTAAAAAAATCTCATTGTTAATAAGAATAAATGCTCTAAACTTCTTGGGAGTCAAACCTAAAGGTGCAATCAAGGAGTCATACACTTCATACCTTTCTAGTCCATTCTCCCTTTTACTACTTATACAAATGGTATATATTCTCTTCATATCCTTTTTTTCTTCCCTTCTTTTACTGTTTGCATGTATATGTTCTCACCAACCTTGTATTTTTCCCTTTTTTTTTATTTTCTCCGATATGTCACTCCATGAAACTGCTGTATTACTTTCCATCTCACTCTGGTTGATCATCTGCTCCAAATAATTATCCATAACCCTACAGACTGAAGGGTTGAAGTAATGCAGCCATCCTTTTTCTCCATTTTGCCCATGAACAACCATTTTTGAAATAGTTCTTTTGAATCAGGCGCCACCTCATCCTCCTGTACATCAAACTGCTCCCTTGTCCTCTTCTCCTCTGATACAGACTTGGCCTCCACCATTACAATGTTTACTTTCTCACTTGGCAGTGATTCTGTCAACTCCATACTACTTTCCTCAATAACAACAATATTAGCAATGTCAGCACACTGGGTTACAACTACCATGGCTCTGCTGTCTCTCTGGGTTGCCTTTATGCCTGGAACAGAGACAGAAACCAGATGCATCACCTCCAATTTTGTCCCCGTGTTTTGAAGAATAGTTTTTTTTAATTGATATATACATTACATATTATTTACATATTTACATTATTTACATCTATTTACAAATCTCTATACATTATCGACTTCAGTTTAAGCATTTTCTCCCCACTCTTTTGTTTACAACCAAAACATTATTTTCTCCAAAATCTTTGTCAAAGCCCATTTCCATTGTATTTAATTTAATTTAGTTTCTCTTTCCATATAGTGTATGAAACATAAAATATTATCCTGTCCACTTTCTTCACTTCTTCCTGTTTTCTTGAACCATAATAACCAAATTCTATCATGTCCATATTTATTTGCTGAAATTTTAACAAACTTTTCATCCTATTATGTTTGCATATTTTTTCCAAAAATATTAGCTCTTTCACATGTCAAAAACACATGTTCAATAGTCTCAAACTCCCCACATTTATTGCATAAACTATATTGCTTTATTTTTTGTATGGTGTGTTTTCTTAACCAGCAATTTTGTAATAGACATTCTCCATAAAAAAATCATTACATTCTTTAATCTTTTTATAGTTATTATATCTAATCATTATGGCTTTTTTCTTACCTATCTCTAAAATTTTCCATGGATTAATGCAATAAAATGATTTAATAATACTTAAGTACCATTTCTTTCTATTTTTCTCACATATATTCATTTTTTATTTTCCATAATACAATTTTGTTTTGATACTATTTAATTTCTTCATTCACAATGCTTTAACTTCTCTTTTTAACTTCCATTCCTTCCCATCATTCTTTGAATTCATAATATAGTATCATGTCTATCAAAATTTTATTTTCCTTCATAATTCATTTTAATACCTTGTACAAAATTAAAGATGCTGCATGTACTTTTAGGTTTTTAAACCCAATCCTCTTTGCTTTCTTTCATATGTAGAATCCCTCTCTACTGGATTCAGTCTAGAGCCCCATATAAAAGAAAATATAATCACCATTAGTTCCTTTGCATTCTTAACAGGAATCATATAGATATCAGCAACTTTTTCCTAGTATCATGGTGTTCAACATGTGTGCTTTTTTTTCTATATATAAATCTGTATGATTTCCAACGATTAGTCATATCCTTTACTTCTTTGAGTACATTATTCCATTGTTGTTCTCTGTATTCATTCCTTCCAAAGATTATTCCCACTATATCTATGCACTTTTCATTGAATTGAATACCTCTCATCACACCTTCAAAGACAAATCAGTTACATTTCTCTTTATTTATACTTAAACCATTTTTTTAATCTATACTTAATTCTTTGTTTACTTTTTCCAAACATACTTTATTTTGAACAATTAATAGAATATAATCTGCATAATTATACATTATTGGCATCTGTACTTCATTAATCATTTATTATCCACCTCTACCTGACATTTTATTAATTTCCTTCACTATTATATTTTTAACTAATGAGAAATTGCACTACTAGCTGGGTAGCCCTGCTTTACTCCATGTACTTCCTGTCATAAACAGATTTCATTAATTGTAATATATTTTGCTTACATTATATGCCTGAAAAGTTCCCCATAATGATTTATACTGAATATTATCATAGGCTTTACTTATATCCCCTATCATAATCTTTGTTGCTACAGTTTTATTTAGGCTAACATCAACTCTTTCTCTTATTATCCATAATAACTCTTGACTACCTTTTCCTTTTCTTCTGAATACATTTTGGTCATATATTCTATCCATTTTTTGTAATCTTTTTGTTATTATTGTCATAAAAGTTATAATTTTATAAGCCATATTATTCAATGTTATAGGTCTCCAGTTTTTTATCTCTTCTTTATTTCCTTTTTTAAATATAAATTTTATAACTTCTGTACATATCTCTTACTCTTTAATTTCAGTTTCTAACCATTCATTTGTAACATCTATAAAATTAGTTTTTGTCACTCTTTCATTTCTTTATACATGCCATATTAAATTCCATCCAATCCTGTTGCAGAATTCATGTTTATATCTTTTAGAATTTCATTCAATTCTTTCATAGTTATTTTTTATTCTAAATACTGATCTTCATTATTTAATTTTTCATCTTTATAAATTTGTTCTGTTTTCTTCACTTTTAACACACACACACACACACACACACACACACACACACACACACACACATATATATATATATATATATATATATATATATATATATATATATATATTTACTTCTTGCTGTCTTATTTGCTTGCCTTCCTTATTTTATCATTTTACGCAAATATGGTGCTACCTCGTCTTTCTTTCCTTGTAAACAATATTTTTTGTTTATATAACAAGTTAGTAATTTTAATTTGATTTTTTATATATTTCTTTCTTTTTCTTAAAATGAAATTTTCTTCTCTAATAAGTCTTAAATGATTCCTGACTTAATATTTTATATCTCTCTTTTTCTTTTCTTCTCTTCTGCTTTATACATTTTAAAAACATTATTTTAAATTCCTCTTTAAGCCAACAAAGAGTCCAATTCTCATAAATCTCTGTCATATTCATATGATTTTTCCAGAATTCCATACATTCTTTTTCTCTTCTAAATCTAATTCTTTTTCATTAATTCTCTTTATTCCTTTTCCTACTTTTTATATATTCTTAATTTTCCGATACTTTAATCCATATAGCCATATGAGTTGAAAATCCATCATACTCAATTCCTTTTTTTATAACTTTTAAATGATCAGATATTAAAAAATAACCATTTTCTGTCTTAATTTCATTCTTTTTGTAGGTCCAGTGGTTATTCTCTCATTCACTTAACTTTCCACTTCTCATAATTTTTTAACCATTTTAACATCACAATTGCTGTTATTTTTTCTTCAATTACAATAAAAATCAACAACCACCATAATGTCCATATTTACACAAACATATTCAAGAATAGTTTTAAACATTCTCTCTCTCTCTCTTGTTACATATGCATATAAAAATATAATGCTATACACATATTTTTCCATCTCAAGTCTATTGCTGTAATTCGTCCTAGTTCCACTATAGTTAAATCTAATATTTTAATTTTTATTTGACATAATATACATATGCCTGAATATGTTTCTTTCCTTGTCTTCCATTTTGTTTTTTGTTTCAAATCCAACAGCAGTTGTTTGTCTCCCTTGGTGTGTAATCATCCTACTGTAAGTTTTTGCATTCAAGTAATGCAAACCATCCTTCAGGTCAAGCAGGTCTCTGCCCCCATATCAAGCAGTGGAAATTTCAGTTTTTTCTCTTGAGCACTGGGCACCCACAGACACTTGTCCAGCAACTAAAGAGACTAAATACTAATTAATCCAAACCATCCATCAGGTCAGGCAGGTCTCTGCCCCCCCTCCCCCCATATCAAGCAGTGGAAATTTCATTTTTTTTTCTCTTGAGCACTGGGCACTCACAGACACTTGTCTGGCAACTAAAGAGACTAAATACTAATTAATCCAAACCATCCTTCAGGTCAAGCAGGTCTCTGCCCCCCATATCAAGCAGTGGAAATTTCAATTTTTTTCTCTTGAGCATTGGGCACCCACAGACACTTGTCCGGCAACTAAAGAGACTAAATATAATTAATCCAAACCATCCTTCAGGTCAAGCAGGTCTCTGCCCCCCATATCAAGCAGTGGAAATTTCAACTTTTTCTCTTGAGCATTGGGCACCCACAGAAACTTGTCCAGCAACTAAAGAGACTAAATAGTAATTCCAAGTGTCTAGACAGTAAAATACCTTACCTGCATTAACTTAAACAAATGTTAGTGAGTGTAGTAGTACATTTCTGCTGTATAGTTCCTTAGTCAAACCTCTGTACTGATGAGTACATCAGCAGGACTAAACAGCTGTATATTGCTCTCCAGTTAGAGCCCCCCCCCCAACTAAAGTCAATTTTCTTTTGAGAAATACTCAAATCTATAAAATAGCATTTCATTTCCTCTCCTGTTTCATCTGTAACTAATGCCAGCTTTAATTCTACATCCTTTTAAGAATGGCAGGGTAAAATTGGATAATGTCTACACTTGCCTTGATTTTATAGTATAAAGTAGAGTGACTGTGCAAAGTAGCATACCTTTTCTTGAGGTTCAATGAGTGGTTTATATTCCTTTTGCACTTCACAGTGAGTGTCTGCAGAGTTCATTTAACCATTGGCTAGCCTTCTCCTTCCCTGTAGTCTTTACCCCTCCCTCCTCCAGCTCTTGCTCTGTATTGGATAGTCAGAGGTAATTTAAACCCAGGGTGCCATTTTGTTTTTTTGTTTCAAATCCAACAGCAGCTGTTTGTCTCCTTTGGTATGTAATCATCCTACTGTAAGTTTTTGCATTCAAGGTATGCTGTATATTGTGGTTTAATTCATAATTCTTTAGTACAACAGCTTATACTATATGTTTCTGTTATTTTTAACACTGCAGGATGCCTTTAGATAATTCTGCTTAATGAACTGCTGTCACATATGCACCTAGATATGTTCTGTTTTCCTTGTTTACTGTTATAGAGCCAGAAGGGCTATTTCACATGTTGCATTTCACTGCTCTGTCTAACTGCATTGACTAGTTTTTAAGTATCTTGCTTAATTTAGTAGAAAACTGCTTTATATATTTACATTTTTTTTTGTATGTTGCCATAAGAAAATATTTTATGTTATCAGGTGCTGAAGCAAGAAAAACATTGCCTGATATTTTTGTTATTGACTATTGCTAAACAAAAATCCAATCTGACTGGTCACACAGTATGTGCTGGCTTAACCTAATGCTCTCTTACATTTTTCTTCTATTTTTCTTTCAGTAATCCAAACCATCCTTCAGGTCAAGCAGGTCTCTGCCCCCCATATCAAGCAGTGGAAATTTCATTTTTTTCTCTTGAGCACTGGGCACCCACAGACACTTGTCTGGCAACTAAAGATACTAAATACTAATGTAGGTGCTTAACTTCCAAGTGTCTAGACAGTAAAATACCTTACCTGCATTAACTTAAACAAATGTTAGTGAGTGTATTATTACATTTCTGCTGTATAGTTCCTTAGTCAAACCTCTGTGCTGATGAGTACATCACCAGGACTAAACAGCTGTATATTGCTCTCCAGTTAGAGCCCCCCCCCCAACTAAAGTCAATTTTCTTTTGAGAAATACTCAAATCTATAAAATAGCATTTCATTTCCTCTCCTGTTTCATCTGTAACTAACCCCAGCTTTAATTCTATATCCTTTTAAGAATGTCAGAAAATTATACTCTGTGCCCATAACATAGTCTATAACTTAGTGCAAACATACAGTTTAAATTACAGTTAAAATTTCAGTTTAACATATTACAATTTAAGCTAACACTACATACTTACCAAAGGCTAAAGAAACACTTAGAGTCAGTGTTAGCCCGCTGCGCTCTGGCTTGCTCCACTCCCCCCCTGCCCCCTATTACCACCCGCCCCCACTACTTCTACATTTATTCCAACCCCTAATCACCTGACCAGTAGTCCAAGCCCTAATTCCCTAACAACTATCCCAACCCACTCATCCTACCTCCCCCCCACCCCAATCCAATTACATCCCACACTGATCCCACTCCCAACACACATTCCCAGATAACACAACTCTACCTGCACACACAACCAACCAGGAATCATAGTTGTACTTCTCACTCAAAGTAGTATCATGTTACCCACACTCACATCCCTATCACTAGCTCTACTATCGCTAACCTTCCTAACTTCCTTACAAACAGACCTACCGGTGCACAACTACTATCACACTACCCACACTAGTCCACCCTCTCAAACCCACTCAGACTTCTTCATCTGCCCTACAATCTTACGTCTTACAACTACATATTACTCACTAACAAAAAAAAAAAAAAAATTACACCATCTCACCACACTAAGAAAAGTTCTCATAGACCAAGCTCGCAAAAAATTAATATTAACAAACACATACTGACACTCCTACAAACTCTGCTAACCTCTGGTGACATTCACCCAAATCCAGGTCCCCTCTCAGCTAGACAAACATCTGACCTGCTAATCCTAAATCTCAACATAAGAAGTATTATCAACAAGCTAACAGACCTGCATGCATTCATAGCCCACAAGAAACCTGATATACTCACCATTACAGAAACCTGGCTTAAACCCAGTATCCAAGATGAAGACTTTCTTCCCCCAGGGTGTAATACACTTAGATCTGATAGAACAAACAGGAAAGTAGGAGGAGTAGCCATTCTCTTTAAAAACACCCTTAACCTCCAGCTCCTGCACACCACACCACCCACTTTTCAAAATGCTGAACTCCTATTTTCTGTCCTGTCCATAAGAAATACCAAGAATATCAATATAATATGCTGCTACATACCTCCAGGCAACAACTCACTCATAATAGAAGACATCCTACACTGGACAAAGGACAATCTACCTCAGGAAACAATCCTACAAGGAGACCTTAACACTGACTGGGCAGCCTATAACTCTAGCAGCCCCTCTACTCATATCAATCTATATGGGTTCTCTCAACTAATTAAAGAACCAACTAGAATAGATGAGAAAACAAAGAGAGAATCCATACTGGACTGGACACGAACCAACTATCCCAAACAAAACTATACATTAGGCTGTCTCCCAGATGATTTAAGTGATCATCTCCCCATCTTCCTACTCCAGAAACACTCCAATCACCCCAAACCAGTAATCTATAAATTTGTACGAGATGACCGTAACCTTAACCCACGATACCTAAATACTGTCCTAAGCCACTGCAACTGGGAACCACTACAGACACTCGGGTTAGACCAGGCAGTAGACTACTTCAATACTACCTTCTCTAACATCCTTAACAGTCTAGCTCCCAGCAGAAAGATCAGAGTTAAAGCCAACTATGCACCTTGGCTAAATAGGGACACCAGAGTCTTACTAAAAGCTAGAGATAAAGCCTAGAAAATCTGGAAAACTGACAAAACCCCTAGCTCCAGATAATACTATCAACAGCTTAGAAACAAGGCCAAGACTGAATCCAAAATAAACAAACAAAACTATTTTATTAGCACCCAAAGGAAATATTCAAATAGTCCGCAAAAATTCTGGCATGCCATTAACTCCCTACTAAAGCCAGGCAAAACCACAACACCAGCACCCATCTCTACTAACAATACCCTAGACATAGCTTCTCAATTTAATAACCATTTTACTAAATCCATCTTAGCCCTGTCTATTCAAATAACCAAAAATAGTCTACCTCAGTCGCAACCTAACCTATCCCACACCACCCCCTCTTTCAGCCTATCACCAGTGCCCACCTCAACTATCAAAAAACTCCTCCTAAAACTAAAGCCAACCACACTAGCAGCTGATAACATACCTGCTGCATACCTAAAAATGGCTAGTGACTCCCTATCATATCCTGTCTCCATCCTTATCAACCGCTCCATACTAGAATCCTACATATCCAAACTCTGGAAAGTATCTCACATCATTCCTCTCCATAAAGGAGGTAATTCCTACGAATTCTCCATCTACCGACCTATTGCCATCCTTTGCCCCCTATCCAAAATTCTTGAGAAATGCATCCACTTGCAAGTGATGACATTTCTTAACACACACAATCTACTATCTACCACACAACACGGTTTCCGTCCACATCACAGCACTACCATAGCCCTTCTATTCTTCACTAATTATATAAACCTTCACAGGAATGATAACAAATATGTATCGGCCATTTTCCTAGACCTCTCAAAAGCATTTGATATGGTCTCCCACTCCATTCTACTAGACTCGCTAACATCATTATCCTTCACCTCCTCTACTATAGCCTGGTTCAAAAGCTACTTGTCTGACAGGAAACAATCAGTCCAGTGGAAAGGAACTCTGTCTACACAACTTCCAACCACCATAGGAGTCCCACAGGGCTCTATACTGGGCCCGCTATTGTTCTCTTTTTTCACAAATAACCTCAAATGCTCTACACAACATGCCACACTCATACAATATGTGGATGATTCAACCCTGATCTGCTCTGCCTCATCTCCCACCACCCTACATACACTCACTCAAGATACCTTTATCTCAGTAGAAAAATGGATATCGGGTATCCAACTAATTCTAAATCCCAAAAAGACAAAACTGCTACTATTTACCCCTAATAGATAAAAAAAAAAACCTCTCCTTTACCATAACATCTAAGGACGGCACCACCATCTCCCCTTCTAACCACACCACACTTCTGGGCATTGAAATAGACAATAATCTCCACTTTGATGTTCACATCTCACATACCATAAAATGAGTACACAAAAAATTAGGCTCCCTATACAGGCATAAGTCCTTTCTCTCACAAAAAGCAAGAGTCACTCTTGCACAAAGCCACCTCCTCTCAACTCTATTATACGCAGCACCAATCTTTACCCAAATCAGACAGTGTGACCTAGACAAACTTGAATCATGCTACAATAAAATAGCCAAGTTTGCTACTAACTCAACCTATAGAACCCACCACTGTGCTCCACTAAAAGAACTAAAATGGCTTGAGCTGCCACAGCTACTTAACTATCACCAGCTGGGCACAGCCTACAATATTCTCAAATATCCTGAAAAAACCCACATTATCCAACCTACTTACTATCTATAATGCAAACTGGTACCTAAGATCCAGTGAAAAATCTCTCCTCTCCATCACCAAGGCTAACAATAATGTAGGGAAAGCGCTCTACTCCCACGCCATTGCCAGAAATTGGAACTCTCTTCCCCTATCCGTGTCCCCTGCCCCCTCCACATCCATATTCAAAAACTCACTCAAATCGCACCTTCTTAGTACCTGGTTATGCCCTTGTATCACATAACCCTACCCATACTACTATTAACTCCCCAAATTCCTCTCTGATCACATGCTGGAGCTTCGATCCCCTGTAGGCTTGGTCATCTGAAAGGGTACTTTTAACTGTAAAATATTACTTGATATATTTTCTTTTCTTACCAATGTATGACTGACATTGCCTTTTTACCCATGTTCTATATCTTCTTTTACCTGGAGTGTTTTATTAATTTTGTTATAGTACTATCCTCAGCATACATTATGTAACCTGTTTTGTGTATTATGCTGGATGTACTGTATTTGTATAAATTGATGTTGGAGCTTTTCTCCCCGGGCCTCCGCTAAAAATGGACCTGGTCCAGTCAGAATTTCCTGGTTAACAAATGCAAAATAAATAAATAAATAAATAAATAAAATCTTCCAAATTACCATATCATTATAGTGTTTCAGTTTGTGTTCTTTCTTCCCTTGTTAATAATCTGATATCTTCTAAAACAATATGTGCATCTACTGTAGCAAACCATTGTAATATACATATTCTCCTCTTAAGATTTCCAAGCTGTTCACATTTAAAGCTAATATTTTTAGCTTTTCAGAACAGTTATTATAATAAAATGTTTACCCCTTTCCTTTTTTACTTTCTCTAAGCATTATATTTTTGAATTTTCTTTTCCTTTCTTTAACTCTTTTCCCTATCAAATTATTTTTATTTCTTACTGTGCCCCAATCATCTTCTTTCCCAGTTGTCTCCTCTGTTTCTTTTTCCTTGCTACTTTCTTTAACTTCATATATAAGCTCTTTATCAGGCACAGTTTTGTGCATTTTCTTGTATGACACATTTTTCTATCTCTTTCTCCTGCATAACTTCATGTTTCTGCACATTCATTTCACATTCTAACCATGAATGACCAGTATTACCAAACTGTTTTGCAAATTAAATAATTTTTTTGGATTATGCCATTTTGCCACAATAATAACATCTTTTTTATCATATTTATTGATTAAATGTTTTTTCCACAAAAAATAACTTTGGTTGACCCCTGTATTTGACAAAACCTCTGTTACTATGACCATTAATAATACTAGGTACATGCATAACATTAATTTTAAATTTTCAGTATTACTCCACATTCCCCCCCCCCCCCCCAGGCCATAGTCCTCTTTCATCATATATTTTTGTACTGTCCATTACTTCTTTACATATAGTTAACAAATGTTCTTTCAATTCTTTTGCTTCAACTTCAGTTCTAAACTGGATCATTATTCTTTTTTGTTTGTTTGTTTGTCTGTAAAAAGCTTGCACCACATATTCTGACCATGTATACATATTTTTCTTTTGTTCATATGCACCCAAAACAATTTCTATGGCTTGTCCAAACTTAAATATCAAGTCACAAAAAGTATTTTTATTTATTAAAATAAATGCTCTTACCTCTTTTGCTTTGACACCCAGAAGTGCTATGACAGAGTGCAAAACCTCATACCTGTCCAAACTTTCTTCTTTTTCATTCCTAACATCTACTGCTTACTTCTTTTTTGTTTATTTTATTTCTTATTTCTTCTTAGATTCTTTCCAATGGTTTGTGCATAGGTCATTGTCTCTAGAATTTTTTCTGACATAGTCTCTTCTCATTTCTCGTCTTCTATTTTTTCCATGGTGTTGCTCCACAAAATTGCTGCTCCACTTTTAGGCTCACTTTGGTTTACCATTTATTCCAAATAATCATTCTGTAACACCCCTTATTGGAGGGTTGTAATTAAGTATTTTTCAGAGGTAACTGTCTCTCCTTCAAACAATCTCCTCTGAAAGTTTTCCTCTGAATCCATCTCACTTACAGTTACAATCTCCTTTTCCTTCAACATCACTGTTTTTCTGCACCCATATCATCAGAAAAAAAACTTCTGGTAGTGATTCAACAATATCATCTACATTTTCAGCAACTTTCAGTCCATTTTCAGCAAAAGCTGAATCAGCTATGTTTTCTCCCTGCTCCTCCTGGCTGCCTTCATGCCTGGACAGGAAACAGGAAGTCAGGCAGTATAACACACAATGATTTCTGCGACTATCAAGAGTAGGGGAAGTTCCCAGGTGTTATCATTAAATCTCCCCTAATCTAATTGAATATCACTTTGGAGCTCCCCTGAAGAGAGACCAGTGACTTAGTAGGATTAACCCAGTCAAGAAAATTAAATAAAAGTGTTGTGTTTGTGGTGCAACAATTGTCACACTTGCCTTTGGTGCAGAAGGTTGTGGTTTCTATTCCCACGTTTCATCATCCTTCATGTTTACAATTATTGATATTATCAGGGGTAAAAAATCCAATAAAACAGGTTGGCATGCATTACTTAATTCAAAGGAGAAAAAATGGATTGTTAAGCTGGGTGGGCTTTTCCCACCCGGTTTGAATGACAAATTCTAGAAATAACCAATCAGATGGATTTGCAGTCTATATAAAGGCATGCTTGAAGTATACTTGTCTCACACTGAAGAAGGCTGTGTGTGTTTATACCAGCCGAAACCGGTTTGTGCACTTTTTTGCTGTCCTTAATATACAGAATAAATTATTTTTATGGGGTCTGGTTTTGCTGGCTCTTCCTTTTTATCCTTTCTATTCCTACACCAAGTAGATTGGCTGCTGACACTGCAGCATAATGGTAGTTCTGCACATCTGAGTATGCCATTCTTTAGATGAGACATTGAATTAAGGCACTGTCTGCAGGAGCTGGTGGTAGCTCAAGTGGCTATAAAATGTCACAAGGCACCTATCAAAAGAGTAGTAGTCCTTTTTTTTATTTTTCATTGTTTGCATAATATTTACATTATTGATAGTATTTAAAATGTTTACAATGTAGTATACATTCCATTCCTCAGATAATCTACAAATTTCAATAACATATTTAAATTCTTGACCCCCGCCCCAGCTTCCAAAGCCAAAATCTTATCTTTGTCAAAATTTCTGCCAAATCACATTTTCCATTAAGCATAATTTTTCACTATTTGACTTCAAGCAGTCCATATAATAACAAACATTTTTATATGTTCTATATACATAATTGTTACTTTTGTTTATATAAAAACATATTAAATCTTATCCGTATAACATCTTCCACACAATTTATATTAACAAAATACTTCAAATCACACAATTTCCATCACTTCACTACTCTTTTACATTTCACATATATGTGTTCAGCTGTAACAGACTCTTTATAGTAATTACAAATTCTATCTTTTTTTCTTTTATATGGCATATTAGCTTTTACTAGTAATATTCTTATAGCTAGCTCCATAAAAAATCTTGACATTCAACCATATGTTTTAGTCTTTCCTTCCTTATTTTTATAGACTTACTTTTTCCACATGCATATTTCCCATTGATATATATATATATATAATATTTACAAATAATATTTCTATACAATATTTTTTATCAACTTCTTCTAGTTTTATTTTCCATAGTAATATATTTTCTTGATAAGACTATATTTCCATGTTAGTGCTGTGTCTTATCCTTTTAAAATTAAAAAAAATATATTCCATTCCTTACCATATGTGTTTCTTAATATATTTATTATTTATTTATTATTTATTTGACATTTGTTGACTGGGTTGGTCCAGCTGGGTCAGAGCCCTTTTTCAGTCTAGATCCGGGGAGAAAAGCTTGTTTAATATATGGCCATTATCATCATTTAAACTCTTCATAACTTTATACAAATGTAATGATGTGGCATAAACCACTGGGCTAATTAATCCTAAACCTCATTTATCTACTCAACATATAGAACTCCTCTCATGATAGGGTTTAACTGTGAACCCCATATAAAATTAAAAATAATAGTGCATATTTCTTTTTCATATTTTTGCCATTAAAATTGCCAAAGATTCCAAAGACAACCACAAGGCATTCTATAGTTATGTCAAGAATCTAAATGGCAATGTTCAGATCTGCTCTGAGCTACAACAGAATGGCATTAAATATACTGATTATACTATATTTTATTCATTGGATACGTTCCTCCATTGGGGGCTCCCAGCGGTTTTTTATTGGTTTTGGTTTTGGTATTCTTGCTGGCATCACTACAGATTTTTGATTAAATATACTGATCCCAAGCATATTTCCAATATCCTAGCAGATCGATTTAGTCCAACTTCACCCCCCTCTCGCCCCCTAAAGGGCCCATCTCAATACCAAAATATTGCCAAATTCCGATAATCACGGCTACACAGGTAGAAACCATAATCTCCAAAGCTAAGAATACAGCAGCCATGGGACCAGATGACATCCCAGACTGTGTACTACATGAACTACAAAACGAACTGGCACCTCACCTAAGTGTCATGTTTAATCATAGCCTCACCTCAGGCTTCGTACCCACTGAGTGGTGTACAGCTACAGTTATCACGCTCCAAAAGGGATGATCCGCCTTGGATCCCGGGAACTACCGTCCCATCAGTCTGACAAGCCTGATCTGCAAGGGCATGGAACACATTATCATGTAACTTATAAACAAAGAAATTGGCAACCTTCAAACACTGGACCCCACCCAGTTTGGCTTTGTGAAGGGACGATCTTGTCTCCTGAATCAAACTGACTTCTTCAAATCAGTCTCTGGAGCTGTGGACAAGGGTAAGTTGGTCCACACAGCCTATCTGGACCTTGCCAAGGCCTTCAACACCATTCCCCACTCTGGAATCATAGATAAACTTACTAAGCTGGGCATAAATCCCTACATCACTCGATGGGTTGCCAACTCGCTTACTGACAGAACCCAGACTGTAAAAGTAGCCGACTCCAAATCCAGCTCCAGACAAGTGACAAGTGGAGTACCTCAGGGTTCAGTCCTGTGACCACTCTTGTTTGGCATCTTCTTCTCTGAAGTACAGGCCAACACTAAGGGACTTTGGCTAACAAAGTTTGCAGATGATTGCAAACTGGGAGCCATTATTGAATCCCCAAATGATGTGGATAGTCTACAAAAAGGCCTTACAGAAACAGATGCCTGGTGCCAGAGCCATGGGCTCAAGCTTAATGCCAAGAAATGTATAGATATCCCCTTTGGAAAAAAACATGTATCCATGAATTACCACATAGGTGGCAGGACGCTAAACATCGAAAGTGTGATGAGAGACTTAGGGACACAGGTGAACAGTGGTCTCACTTTCGATAACCACATCACCACAACAGTCAGGAAATCCTTCTATGTAGCAATCCTCATCACTAAGGGCTTTTCATCCAGAAAAAAGGAGGTCATGCCCACTGTACTCACCCCTCATTAGACCCATTATAGAGTATAATGCCCCGTTTGGTATGTACCTCAATAAGACATCTGCAACAGCTGGAAAGGCCACAGAAATAACTCAATAAAAGAATTACAGGCCTAAAGCAGATGCTATATGCTGACTGTCTAAAAAAAAAACTCCAGCTATACTCTGTGGCATATCGTCTTACTCAGAGGTGATCTCTGCTTAACATACAAGGCCATGTCAAACCCTGTGCTGTTGGACATGCTCCACTTAAAGAAATCCCAATCCCTCAGAGCCACATGCTCCAGGGATCTAAACCTTGTCATCACAATGAACAAAACATGCTGGAGGGATAGGTTCCTGACCCAGAGACTCCCCATACTCTGGAATAGATTGCCCATACATATCAAGCAGATCACTTCATTGGCCCTCTTCAAAAGGAACCTTAATGATTGGATGGGAGATAGGAAATTCACTTTAGGGATCATGTCAGTTTCCCTACTAGATAGGGGCCCAGAGAAGTAAATATTGTGGGAAGAAATATCCAGGGAATTGGGAATTGTTATGGCTAGGCTTGCATAGGCCCTAGGGCCGATAGCCTAGTACCAACCTATGAACCTATAATATAGAATTAGTTCAAAAAATGATACATGTTTTCCAGAACATGCATAAATTCCTCATTTTTTCAGTCATAGTCTCCCATTGCATATCTCTTACATTCTACTTGCCAAAACATATTCCCAAAACTGTTATTTTTCCATAATAAATTCAACATCTCATATTTTTTTAATAAACAATAAGCTCTTGCTTTTATCTTTATTCAAATACAATCCTATGACATTTAAACACTCACCTAAATGATTAAACAGGAAGTTAATTCCATCAGCATCTTTTGTCATATAAACAATATCATCTGCGTAGTGTGATAAAGTAGTACATATGCTTCATTCTGCATCTACTGATTTATATATGCCTCAACTGTATTAATTGCTAAAACAAAAATTGTTTAAAGGCCAACTTTGTCTTATACCTCTCTAAATGCATATTTCCTGATTTGACCATCCATTTACTAAAATTTTTAATCTGTTATATTCATAAGCAGTAGTATATACTTTTCTTATTTTCGAACTATTATTTGACTGAAAAATCTCATACAATATTTCTTGTTATATAGAATCAAAAGCATTACTCAGATCTCCTTTCATTATTTTTATTTTTTCATTCCTGCAAATTCAGTCTTCTACTAATTCTTTAACTAACATCTTTATTCCATCTTTCTTTTATTATATACATTCTCTACTCTACTGTGTCTTTTCTCCATTCTTCTCTATATACTTTTCATAAATATCTTGTAATTTGTATTATTTAAAACTAAACATCTCCAGTTTTTCATCTCTTTTCTATCATCTTTCTCCCAAATAAACTTTAAAATACCACTACATAATTCTTTATACTTGAAGTGTAACATATTGCACAACAGCATCTTTCACCTTTTCTTGACTAGTCTGAATTACACCTGATGCATCTTTTATTTCTCTCATTATACTATTATCTTCTTTAATTATCTTACTCAAAAAAGGACCTACCTATTCCTTCATTACCTCCAGAATTTAAATTCTCCTAAGTGCCCATATTGTAAAGATGAAACTGCTGACCTCTTGCATATGTTCTGGAGCTGTAAATGTATATATAAACTTTGGAATTCCTTAAAATTACATCTACAAAAGATGGGATATCAAAATTCAATGCTTTCTTGGGAATTTATGATATTGCATATCCCTCCAAATAATCTATCTAGATCCCAAATGATCATACTTATGAATATTTTCCTGCTAATGAAACTCTACATAGCTACTAACTGGCTGAACCCATCGCAAACTCCATAGGATAATTTTAAGATCTTAGTGATAAAACATATTTTAGCCCACAAATATGTAATCAATAACCACAGCAAACATCTCTATAATCTGAAGATTTGGGAACAAATTTTCAATATTATACTGGCTTAATGCATGTAATCTAGAAAACTCCCTTGTTATATATAGTATAAAATGCAACCCTACTAGGAACCATATTATTACAAGATACTAGCCCTGGAAATAAGAATCTTTATAAGTACTTTTATGCTAAAATATGGAAGCATTCATGTAAATAGTGTATATATGTTGTAAAAATGTTGTTAGAAGCTTTGTTTGGAGATCTCCTGTGTATTTCTCTCTCAAAAGTTTTATATGACTAAGGTGAAAAATAATAAAGAATTATTAATGAAAAAAAAAATTATCATCTAATATTTATAAAACTAAAGATTAATAAACATGTTTGGCATGATTATCTTTAACATGCATGGTAAACGCATTATTAAGTTTCTGCTGTCTTACATGATTATAAAAAATTAATCTTACTGATCTTGTCTTTCAGTGTTCTGTTCATTTTTGCCATATAAAAATGATGACATTCATGAATGTCTATATAATATGCAAATGCCAAAGTTTTATAAATTTCATAGTTATTGGATGTATGAATAGAAGATGTTTCATTATATTACTGCAACAATTGCAGTTATAATAGCAGAAAGTACCTACCTTACTTGCTGTTGTCTCTGTCTTGCAGATATTCTTATTGTACAGATTTCTTATTCTTAAAATAAAATGGCAGGTAAGCTTTTACTATTTGCTTAATCTCATTGCTCACTGTCAATATTAACCAATATATAAATGTATGACATTTACTAAATATTGTACTTGTTTTCTTGATGACATTTTCTTTATATGAACTGGAATTGTTGAACAGTTGATGCATATTGTTGAATTTGTAAATCATACTACTAATTTTTTGGAATCTTTAATAAAACTTTATTAAAAAAAATGTTTTTGGATGTCACAATTCATAAGGATGCAATGCATACAATTATAACCAACCCATACAAGAACAAAATGTGAACATAATGTTTACTAAGAGTAATCACTTTAAATTGTATTCAATAATATTAAACAAGTTAGTTTATGAGAGAATCAAGGCTTACTAGTGATGATGATTTATTAAAAGTTTTTAGAAAAAAATGAAAGTGATTTTATTTAGATAGCTTATGATAACGATGATGGAAACATTGCTGAGGATTCGCTGCAGTGCAGAAGAACAATGGCCACTCCTTTCTTTAATGAAATAAATGATACAATTAGGTAAGAAAGTACCCCATATCAGCTAATGTAAGCGTAGCATTAACTTATTCTAGGAATGCAAGTCATGTTTGTGAAATTGTGAAACACAATTGGTTAAGATGTAACTGTAGAAACTTGCCTGCTACTTTTTTAAGAATAAGAAATCTCTAAAGAAACAGTTATACAATAAGAATGATATTTGTAAGACAGAGATGACCACAAAGAAATTAGGTAGTTCTCCCTAATATCACTGCAGTTATTGCAGTTAAAAAATGAACACTTCTATCTTTGTACATCCAGGAACTAAAAAAACTTATAAAACTGTTATATACAGATTGTAATACAACTAGTTTGGTATATTTAGCAAGTTGTCAAAAAATGTAATATTTATTTGGGGAAAAACAAGCACAACACTATAAGAGAGGATCAGTGAAAAAATTCATGATATAAGAAAGCAGAAACTTAATAAAGCATTAACCAAATATGTTCAACATAATATCAAACATGGTTTTAAATGTTTAGTTTTATAAACATTAAATGTTAGTTTGAAAGGTAGAATTGTAACTAACACTATGAGAAAGATACAATATGAATGGATTAATAGGCTACAAGTCACACTTATCCTTATAAAAATGATGTTATTTATTTAAAACCAGTTCTTAAAATGTGCAGCTGATGTCTTTAATTTAAGTCACAGGATAGTTTAATACTATTTAAATAAAGTCTGTATTACAATTCATCATATGATGAAATGCCATTCGGTGTGAAAAAGCTTAGAGTTCTGTAGAATAAATAATTGATTTTACTTCAATACATGGGCAACTTGTCCTTTAGTATTCTGCATTACTTATTTACAGTGGGACTCGTGTTTGTCAGCAATGTGGATTATTTTGTTTTGTCTATTAACACTTAATTTTGGATTGCTGACAGTGTAGTGCAGAATTAGGGCACAATATCTTTATGAATATGCTGGCCCTTCTGCATACTTGAAGTTTTTTGTAATTTTGTACTATTCCTATCCCAAGTCTCATGAAAAATGTTTTGGGGCTTGCTTGCTGTGACTCTAGTATTTTACATGATTAAAGAAAAATATTAAACATCCTTGAGTATCAGAGTAAAGTGGTCTGGCACAAACTGTTTAATATATTAAATTGTGAGCAAGTATGCAAAAATCATTTTGTCTAATATTGCAGAGGTATAGCTCAAGCTTGGTTATTTTTCACATCATGCCTGTAAAGTGTCTGATTTTCAGTGACATCACTGATTTTAGATCAGAATTTTACATTTTCTTTCTTAAAAGCAATAATTGACTGATGGTATTGTCAGTTTCAGACAAACTAACCATCCTTACAGCTACATACTTATCTTACTTCAAAAAAAAAAAGTCTGTTTATTCTGCTAGATTTCTTTTTATTTAACATTCTTTTAGTTCTCACACCAAAAATGCTGACCATCAACCATCTGAGATCAGTGCATTCATTCATTCATTCATTCATTCATCCATTCATTCATCCTATCATTCCCTGTAGGGTGAGAATGGATTGTATTAGCCATCATTTGTATAACCATCATCTTTTTTTTCTAATATTTTTTAACACCACCCCTTGAGATTGTAGTTGGAGCTTACATCACCATGATGGCCTGCTATGCCCTCCTCATTCCTATACATGCTGTCATCCACTTGCTAATGATGGCTGTACTCAGCAGCTTGGTATGCCAACATCATATCTCTGATTACTGCAGTTTCTCCCGGAAATCTCTGCATGCGAGGATGGAGCAAAGCAATTAACAGACCTACAGTTCCTCCTTAATTGTAGGCAAACCAGTGTGTCTTCCTCTACTTAAATGCTATAGTATCCATATTTCTAACTGAATTCAGGTCATTTGGATGATCAAAGTTTTATCTCTCTGTGTCAAAGCACCAGATAATAATACTGTTAAGTGAAATACCTGATGTTTATAAAGAGTCCTGATTTGTAACCTTTACTCTTGAATGCTGTAGTGTTGGTCCTTGATTCTAGAGGAAAATTATTTAATGATATGACAATTACTTATCCCTTGCTATGTCATTCCCATGATGTGTTATGTACAGGAATCTTCAGACTGGATTTTATTAGTTATGACATAAGTATTTTGGGCATATTCTGTGTATTGCATTACTATGCTTTTGTTATTCTGCTAGAAGGAACTTTGATGCAGTTTAAGCTGATTGCACAAAAAGCTTCAGTATGAAATTATAGTATTAGATATTGAATTTTAAGGAGATGTACAAATGTAAAAAAACAAGATGTTAACTGACATTAGAAGAGGTAGTTAAGTTAAAATTACTGGTATATATTTGCAGCATATGCAGGAATCAGTGTTTGCTATAAATAGTTTCATGATGCTGAGACTGTTTTCAATCCGCTAAAAAATTCTACTACCTATAACACCCCTCTACATCCAACTCTTGAATTGTTTGAAAAAAATTGCAAGTTGGATATGTGTTTTGTGGATATTTGTGTAGAAGAAAATACTTTTAAGGAAAATGTGAGTAAGGATGATTTAACAATGCTTAATATGTTGAAGAACACCAAAGACAGAATAATGAAACCAGATAAGGGGGGTGGGCTTGTTTTCAAGAATAAAGTTGACTACAAAAGTAGAATGGAGGATATTATGATGAACCAAACTTATGTAAGAAGTTCCTTAAATGAACAAAATGGGGCACACAGAAAAATTAGATTAGATGGTGGTTACAATTCATTGGTGAAAGTTTAGTGAAAACTATAATTTGGGGTTTGTGCACATTATAATATATTATAGCATTTATAGAATGATGAGTAATGCACTATTAGTACTTTAAATAATCCTTCTTACTGGTTTTATTACTATTTATACAGTTTTAGTAACAGCTATTGTTAAAAAAATATGGCATTTATTTATCTTAAGCTTTTTAAGTTTTTTTTTTCAGAAAAATACTCTTCAATACAAAGATGTGCATAGGCTCAAAGAGGTGTGATATTCCTCACCAGTAGGTCTAAATGAATTAAATGGCCATAAACTGATCATAGAACATAGATTAATATTTATCGAGTGACAGAATGTAGAAATGCTATAAATGAAGTCATAACCTCATTTTCACAATTCTATATAGCCATTTTCCTGGCTATTTTTTTAACAAGCTCCATATAAGTCATTACACATCCAGGAGCTGCAGCACTAAACAACACCAATGTTTAATTAACATAAATTAATCAGACCACAATGCTTGCTGAATACATTGACTTTTTCCCTAAACATTTTCAAAACTTTGCAGTCATAAATCATATACTGCAATCTAATTTTATTAAGGATTTATACCACCAAGATTCAATGCATTCCTTTTTGTATATAATTTAAATTGTATGTGCAGTGATAAAAGGTGTCTGTAAAAATTTAAAAGAGAATCATCTTCAACATAGGGAAGATTATTTGAAGATATTAAAATTATTGTTTCTACTGTATTTAAAGTTGAACCACTTATTTATAGATTATAATTGGAATAGTTGCATTTCATAAAAAAAATATATATAGTTCTTACATATTTTATGTAGTTTGGATACATATCATCCCTCTATTACACCATTTGTTTTAACATTGCTAAGAAAATAAAGATAGGAAGCTATTCTTTTTATTACATCTGACATTTAATAATTTTAGTGATTAAAAATTGTCTGTTGATTTGCATTATAGGGCTTTTTTCCAATCCAGATTTTACCTACCCATTAAATAATCTGCATTAAGTATTCTATTCTCTTGTAACATTTGATTCCAAAAGATAAAATCCCTACTTTTTAAGCTCAACATTTTTTGAAAGTTCAGACGCTGTACATGTTCTATTAAATGTTATAGGGAATAATGTGAAACATCATACTCTTAGCTTTTGTTTTATTGTGTTGCTTATAAATGTAATTTGTTAGATTATTGATGTTCTTAAATACATATTTATTTAACTGCATCTTTATATTATTACTCATGCTTTATATATGTTGTGTACTTATCATTTTTCTTTATTTAACCAAATGTATTTATGCATTTTTTTCAGCTGGCTGATTAATAAAAATTTAGCCATAGGGCTGGTGTTATAACAACATAAGTAATAACATAAGTTCAAAAGCCAGGACATCCTTTTCTACCATTTTTCCATTCTCTTTCACAATGTCCTAAAGCTATTCTAGATTGGGTGTGGTGTCATAAAAACTTCAAACCATTGCTATTAAATTTTTAAAGTGTTCTTTAGAAGGGACTAAAGAAGATACATGCATGATATAAAGCATTTTGAGTAAAATAACTGTGTTTATTAAAATCGTCCCATCTTCCACAGAAACAAATAACTTGTTCCATTTATTTATTATTGTTTGAATATCATCTAAAGTGTTTTTTTATAATTTATTGTTAATATTTCTTTACAATTGCATGTAAAAAGTACCCCTGATATTTAATCTCCATACAACCCTGACTTAATTTGTTTATTTCAAATAAGATAACTTTTGTCAATTAATAAGGTGTTAGCTTTATTCTAATTGAACTTCAGACCTGAAATCAATGCAAAGTATCAGTTAATGTTTTATATTTATTAGAGAAGAATCAATATTACATGTGCTAACAGTATATCATTGGCAAATATCTGAATTTTGGAAGTATATTGATAATTTATTTTAAATCCTACTATATTTTGATATGCAGTATACTTGATGACAAATCAGTTTCCAAGGGGAGAAGTGGAGTCACTGTAAAGTGTTTTATGGACCAGAGAGATGAACAATAGATCTACATACTTAATTGGATAGAGACATTTAACCCACTTAGGAGTGATGCACAATGGTAATTTTTATTTGATAAGAAGTTGACTTGACACGTTTTGCTGAAGGTAGTTTAAAGGTCTTTTTTGTGCCACCCTAGAGGAGTAATGTTAGGGTACATTCTAACAGATGTTGATGTCCATTTTTCCAACAAAATTTCTTCCTTCTGAAATATGAAATTTTGAGACTTTGTTGCAGCCAGTGAGAGTTGTTTTAATTTTTGCCTTTGTTCTTTAGACATAATTTTAAAATGTGCTAAAATGAAAATAAATAAATGCAGTTTACCTGTTTCTTCTCCTGCAAATAACTGCCAACATTTCATGATTGTTAGTCTTAGATGAATTTGTTTTTATAACATAAAATGCAGTATAATGTTGCTTACCTGTATGGAAACAGATATAATATTATTCTAGTTTTATAGTCATGGTGGATATGACCTTTGCTGTATCTGCATTATAAAACTTGTTTTTCTTCTGATAAAAGTAGAAGAGTGATATAATGTGTTTGCATTTTCTTATCTCTAACATATTGACATGCTGTACTATCTATATAAATACATAAGACAAGCTTTTGTTGTATTTGACAATATCATTGCAGTACTTTGCTTGCACATCTGTCATATTCTTGTGTAATCTTTATAACCTTTACAACTGTTTCTTTTATTGTGCTTAATGGTACATGTGATGCAGGTGCACTGGCCCAACAATCAAGGAGCTTCAATCCTCACTACTAGCATAATGAGGGGCCTACATATAGGGAAAGGCTAATAAATACACTCACAGTAAAGTACAATTTCCCTTAAGAGCACACAGAGATCACAGTCAGTCTGGGACTGGTTTCTCCCTTTCTCTCCAGGTCCCCAATAAGACTCCCCACTATCACAGGTATAGGGTCCAGATTTCAGCCTAGAGAGTAAGCTAAAATCTCCAGCATTCTCTCTGCCCAACCAGTGCTTTGTGTCCCTGCCCAAGTAGCTGACACACACACACACTTTGAGATAAAAGTTATATACAACCACACAGACACTCCTGGGGACGTCTGGCACAGGTTCTCCACCTGTGCCCCTTTTCTGCCCAGTCTAAAAAGTAGTACCAGCTGCAACCACCCACTAATATCAGCTACTAAAATGACCTGTGACAAAGGGTGTCCAATTATTACTGTGCAATATTATTATTCAAATGGTAAGTGTGACTGAACAGCAAAGCTTATTGGAGTGACTTGGTACAGTATCACTATATACATGCAATGTACTCTTAGAGCTTAAATTATCTCCACAGAAAACAGCTGCAGTTGAAAGATTTAAAAATATTTAATAATAAATGATAAAAACACAAGACAATACTTCTTACTACACAGTGATAGACAATAGTTCAGAGATCACAGAGTTACTTAAAATAATACTGTAGAAAAGTTCTGACATCACAGAAAAAAAAAATAGTCTAATCTTCCTATTCCCTAGCTACATCTAAGAGAAACACTAAAGTCTAAGATCCTACTTACATATAGATACAGGCAGAGTTGGTAATGGTGGATGTTCGCAAGACAAAATGCTCTATACTCTCATTCTCTCTGTCCTTAAACTGATAACACAGTACCACTGATTCATTTTAGATTACATCATTTCTTTCTGGTTCTCAGGCTAACAGACTCTTAAAGGTTAATAGCCCCCTTGATCTTGCAGCTGTTCAGGAACCAGAGCAAAAAAAGAAATTATACATGCAAATTCTAGCCATTAACTATCGTCTCAAAACAATAGGCAGAATGTCATCATCCAAACATATCAGCTCCAAGTTTTGACATCAAAGAATTGACTTGTCATCTTTGTTACAGCAGAGTGCACTGTTGTTACATTTTTGCAGTTCCACATTTAACACCATTTTTTCCCATTTAAGAGAACAAGCCTGTGGCTTACATTAATATTTACAAATGACAGAATTTTCTACAAAATTCTATCTGGCTAGGCTGGCAGCCTTCATCTATCTTCACAAGACATTATAATATTTTTCTGCTATTATTTAAGTATGGCAGCATTCTTTTCAGAATGTGACCATTCTACTGGTTTTATTGTCTTTCATATCAGCTAATAATAGTTCAGTATATTTCAGAAGACTCTGTAAAACATTTTAAACTTGCTTAAATGCATCAAAGGCTAAAGAAAGAAGAAAGTTCAGAACTGTTGGAAATAAGGCTTATGCTTTATAATAAAGTAAGAAAATAGAGTGGAAAATTCTAATATATATATATATATATATATATATATATATATATATATATATACATATATATATATATATATATATAGATAGATAGATATATAAAGATCCTCATTGCTTGTGGAGATTTACTAAAGTAGAAAGTTCATTTTATGTAACAGTGAGTATATGTGACTCAGAGACAGTTATGGCAATAATGATAAAGACCTTATTATCAGCTCATTAACATATCTCTGAGTCACACTTTTCTAAAACTAGCACTATCAGACATGACTGAATTACTGTTTTCTTGATGGCAAATGCATCATGCTGGCAAAGGTATATCTCTACACACACACACACACACACACACACACACACACACACACACACACACACACACACACACTCTACACAATCAACAAACCAACCATCCCACAGTTAATCACACTCACATAAACATGCATCCACTTTCACACTCTAACATACACACATACATCCAGACACTCAATACCCTATTTAACCATGACTTAGGCAGATATCACACACATACCCACACACAGGTATCTAGCCTTATTCATGTCCCTATGGATACATATCTAGAGACACATGCACAAAGTCATACATCCCTAACTGCATGTCTTCACTGAACTTACCTGCACCATGTTCTATTGTTCCTCTGACAGTGGAAAATTACACATCCAAACAGTCTTCTTAATTACTCATCTGTATAAATCAAGAGCTGCTATTATTTCTGGGGGAGGGGTACCATAGCTGATTAGCATTATCTAATTCCCTCCCTGATTACATGCAACTCCTCCAACAGGACTTCGGTCTGGGTTGAAACACCCACTGCAGGAAAATCTCAACAGTAGGGCAATGTGAGAGTCAAAAAGGCTAACTGTGAGATTGAAAACAGCCATGCAAAGGCTTCCCATGGTTATGAATTTTGGAATCCCATGGTCTGATGGGATTACTGCACAGGTACCATGGTAATCATCATTCAACCCTTTCTCAAAGTTGGTATCACCTTGGATTCAGTATATTTAGTGATTTGGGGATTTGGAGGCTTACACATATATTGGGGGTAATACAATTTTGTGTGTTTTATGACCCCTTGTGTGTCCCTTTTTAAGTATATGTTCTGTTTAATTTTAGAGTTTATTGTCAGTGCTGTGGGAAGTGATTTTTCATAGTAAGTTTGTAGCTCAGCTATAAAAGCGAGAGCACACATGCCCCCATGACTTCTTTTCTGGTGCTTCTTGTTAACAGTCA
This sequence comes from Protopterus annectens, assembly GCF_019279795.1. NCBI lineage: Eukaryota > Metazoa > Chordata > Ceratodontiformes > Protopteridae > Protopterus > Protopterus annectens. Next base: position 283,957,521 of record NC_056725.1, read on the forward strand.
GCTTAATTTGCTTTGTCAGTTCGTCCGTCATTTTCAAGGCCATTATCTTAGTTAGTCTTAATTGCAAACATTTTGTTTTAATTTCTATTCATTTAGGGAAATATTTTATGTCTAATTGTGTGTACTGTTCTAACTACAGAGTAGAGAATCACTATCAACTGCTACTGTCAGCATTATTTTTTCATAAATAATTTAATCTGCTGTGCCTTTATTTCATAGGAAAGGATTGTAGTACTGGTATAAATGAATATGTTTCTTTTAATAAAAAATTTTTGGTAAAGAGAGGCAGAGATTTTTCAGCACCTAAAGTCCAGTAAAAACGAGAATTTACTTAAGGACACACAAACACAGATCCAGCTTACAAAAGAAGATGGGCATGGAGGAACATACTATGTAGGCATGCACCCCATGCTTGAGTCCAAAACCTAGGACTCTGGAATTCTTCATTCAGCATATGCTAATGGGGACTGGTGGAACATTATTACTGACTCCAGAAGGGAAATCAGAATTGCAGCACCAAAACACTTTGGGAATAGTTTTTAATAGCCTGTTTTGGTGAAGCAATAGCTCCATCTGTATGAAGGACCTGACACTGCAGGCAGTCCTTGGTGCAGAGCCAGACTGCAGGAATGAGCTGAAGAGTAGGATGCCTGGACGGTCACATGCAGCTCCAACTTTATGGCACTGCAAGAAGACAGATCTATCATGTAGATAGACCCAGGTTGAAAGGCAACTTCAGTCAGACTCAGCAAATCTGGTAAGCCCTTTAGAGGATTGTGCTGCTCTAGAAATGGATAATTTCATTACCTGCTCTTACGGCAGTGGTAATCCTAACTACAAACCACACACACAACCACACAAGTTTAAAGTTGAGGAGTAGACAGGCACTACATCCCACTCATACTACCCAAATTAGATGTCATCCCAGCACTGGGGTCTACCCAATTCAGTGCTTCACACCAATGAGGTATGGAATGACTGTGAGTTCTTTTTACTAGCAACAAGTAATATGATTCCTTAATGTGCTATGCTATGCTAATGAATTTCATTACATATCGCAAGTGTAGTGTTCAACTACCTAAGGACTCAGCTGGCCTGATGTTTCTGGCAGAAGGTACACTGTTCTACAGCTCCACTTATATTCAAGCAAGGAGCCTGCTTGTAGTATCAGGTCTGCTGTACAGGGTAAGATGCATGGTCATAAGGGCATCCTGTACAACAGTTGCACACATAGTGTGCATGGGAGAAATAAGGCACGATTGATGGCTATCATGTTTTCATCCTTATCAATGGAAAGGGAAGAGCATGTGGTGCCACTAACCCACCAGGAAGTAGAATCCATTTTAAGCTTAAAGGTCTGTGTCAGCCATCTCCACTGAAGTGCAAATATGGCTTTCACACTACCCATCTGAGCATGCATGTCATCTTGACTTCCCCCAGTTGGATTCCAGACTGCAAAACTGCTCCACCTTTGTGTTGAACATTACTGCTGACAGTCTAATGTCTCACCAGGTCATGCTTGTTCATAGGTTCATAGGTTGGTACTAAGCTATCGGCCATAGGGCCTATACAAGCCTAGCCATAGCAATTCACTGGCTATTTCTTCCCACAGTATTTACTTCCCTAGACCCCTGTCTAGCAGGGCAACTGACGTGATCCCCGTGGTGAATTTCCTATCTCTCATCCAATCATCAAGGTTCCTTTTGAAGAGGGCCAAAGAGGTGCTCTGCCTGACATATATGGGCAGTCTATTCCAGAGTCTGGGGAGTCTCTGGGTCAGGAACCTGTCTCTCCAGCATGTTTTGTTCATTGTGATGACAAGGTTTAGATCCCTGGAGCATGTATCTCTGAGAGATTGGGATTTCTTTAAGTGTAGCATGTCCAACAGCTCTGGGTTACATAGAAGTTGTTTATCTTTTTTTGCTGACTTCACCAAATGAATTCAATGGGCTATTCTGAGTGGTGGATTAAGGCTAGCTTTCAAATCATGGGCTCCCTTACATACATTTTAGGATCACACATAAATGCATGTGTTCATTTGGATTCACCTTCCTTGTTATTTTAAATTATACTTACTGTTTAATGCAGCAACATTAGTCAGAGTGTGTTTTAAATTTGTATTTTTCTTAAATAGTTTTCCATGCTCAAATACTTTTAGAATCCAACACATTACACTGATCATTCCAGGCTATCAAATATTTGAGATCGATTTTCTTCATTACTTTAATTTTATCATGAAAGAGTATTTTCACTAAGTCAAAGCACAGACTGAACATCTGTACTGTACATATTTTTGGTAAAATTATTAAGACTGACTAAAACACTAACCAACTGCAAGTCCAATACATAAACAGAAGCATTCCAAAAGGATTTAATGTGGAGTAACGTGCTACACTAAGCAGCTAACCAACTCCAGAGGTCAGAACCAAGGGTTATGCCAATTCTCATTCAGTGTACATTAATGGGGACTGGTAGATTCTTAAAATTAATTCAATAAGGGAAGTCATGTACATAATCACAAAACCCATTGCAGTTTTACATTGTCATATAAAGCAGGAGAGTTGCCTATAGAGGTGTAGAGGTGGGTTTGGAGAAGCAAGAGAAGCAATATCTTCAACTGTAAGATGGTACTGCAGACAGTACATGTAAGAAGCCAGAAAGCCTGTTGTGGCAAGTGCAGTATACAGATGAGCTATTCACCAATTGTGTGGGAGCCCTGGGAGAGGCTGAACACTACACACATGCTCAGATGGCGGTGTGCTACCTGCCTCTAAATGCCAGAGATTACAGCTAGAACAGATCCCATAGTGAATAGTAAAAGTCATTTTTAAGGGTATTTCTTGGTTGGCTATTAGTTACCCATGAGCATTCTATAGCTATGTCAGGAATCTCAGTGGCAACACCCATATCTGCTCTGAGTTACAGCACAACGGCAGGAAAATTACAGAACCAACTGATATTGCCAACATCCTGGCAGATAGGTTCAGTGCTAATGTTACCCCCCCCCCCCAGCCCCTTAAGGGCCCATATCTATACAGGAAGAATGCAGAGTCCCTGTAATCACAACTACGCAGGTAAAAGCTGCACTCTCTAAAGCCAAAACCACAGCATCCATGGGACCAGACAACATCCCAGGCTGCATTTTACATGAACTTCAGAGCGAACTGGCTCCCCACCTAAGCACCATGTTCAATCATAGCCTCACATTAGGCTTTGTGCCCACTGAATGGTGAACAGCAAAAGTTATCCCACTCCACAAAGGGGGAGCCACCACTGATCCTGGGAACTATTGTCCTATTAGCCTGATGAACCTGGTCTGCAAGGCCATGGAACATATCATCATGGAACTCATAAACAAATTCATTGGTAACCTCCAGACTCTGGATTCCACCCAGTTCGGGTTTGTGAAAGGCAGATCATGCCTCCTGAACCTGATCGACTTCTTTGAGGCAGTCACCAAAGCCGTAGATGAGGGTAAGGTGGTTCACACAGCCTATCTTGACCCCAGGAAGGCTTTCAACACCATCCCCCATTCTGGAATTATAGCTAAACTCACTGAACTAGGTATAAATCCCTATATCGCAAGATGGGTTGCCAACTGGCTCACTGACAGAACACACACTGTAAAAGTTGCACACTCCAAATCTGTCCTCAAACCAATGACAAGTGGAGTACCACAGGGTTCAGTCCTGGGACCTCTCCTGTTTGGTATCTACTTCTCTTAAGTACAGGCTATCACATAAGGCCTCTTGCTAATGAAGTTTGCAGATTACTGCAAACTAGGAACCATAGTCGAGTCCCCAAGTGATGTGGAAATCCTACAGAAGGGCCTCGCTGAGACAGATGCCTGGTGTCAGAGCCATGGCCTCAAGCTCAATGCCAAAAAGTGCATTGTCATCCCCTTTGGTAAAATCTCTGTACCCATTAACTACTACATAGACAGCAGTCTCAACACCGAATGTGTGATAAGAGACCTTGGGACCCAGGTGGACAGTAGTCTCCCCTTTGATAGTCACATCACCACAGTAGTCAGGAAGTCCTTGTACGTGGCACGCCGCATCATAAAAGGGTTCTCATCCAGGAAAAAAGAGGTCATTGTTCCCCTCTACTCAACACTCATTAGACCCATTATAGAGGCAATGCCCCTTTTGGAATGTACCTCACAAGACACCTGCAGCAGCTTGAAAGGCCACAGAAGTACCTCACAAAGAGGATTACTGGCCTCAAACAGATGCCCTACACTGACCATCTCAAAAAACTCCAGCTTTACTCCGTAGCATATTACCTACTCCGAGGTGATCTCTGCCTAACATATAAAGCTATGTAAAATACAGAGCTGTTGGACATTCTACACCTAAAGAAGTCCCAATCCCTCCAAGCTACATGGTCTAGGAACCTAAACCTTGTCACCACAATAAACAGGACATGCTGAAGGGATATATTCCTGTCCCAGAGACTTCCCATACTCTGGAACAGGCTACTCATTTATGTCAAGCAAAGTTCTTCATTAGCACTCTTTAAGAAAAATCTTGATGAGTGGATAGGAAATAGGAAATACATCCCGGTAATCACTTCTGTGTCTCTGCTTGACAGTGGCACAGGAAAATAACTTTTTTGGATGGCGTAAGCCAGGGAATCTTGTTGGCTAGGCATACATAGGCCCTCGGGCCGATAGCCTAGTACCTACCTATGAACCTATGAACCTATTACTGGCTTTTAGAGATGAAAGCCAGTATTGAATTTTTAGTCTAAACTGAAGTGCTTTAGCAGTCTGTGTGTGCATAAACTGTAGCAGCTGCTTGTTACAAATGTAGCAAGCAGTTTGCTACAGTTTTAAAAAAGAGGAATATCTTTTTATTTATTTATTTTTTGTGTTCCTCAGATTTGAGGAATGTTGACAGAGCTATAGACTTGCCATGATTCTAGCATGTTCCTTAAGGAGGACTGCCAGAGCAGGAAAGGGACATTCTTTTATATATTTATTTATTTTTGTAAGTGGGATGCCAGATTGGGAGATGGCACCAAGCACCATTATAGCTACATTATTGCAAAATCGTATTACTCACCTTTGGCATGGTAGGATTTATATGCATACATCACATTGCTCTTGCAAGTTACTAATTTTGGTGTGCCATTCTCCCTGGCATGATCTCATGCCCATGGGCAGTGACAAACATCTGATGAGGTAGTGAAGCAGGATGGAGGAGGATGTCCACTATGCTACTCTGAAATTTTGGACTGCAGACCAAAGATTGATTCATCGGGACAACCTTCAGGGGGAATAATCTGACTGACAGGTGGGGTAATACATAAATAGGATGTAGGTAAAATAGGAACATTTTTACAGTTTAAGTAGGAACATATGTTAAGTGCTCTGCCTGCTGCTCTTACTAGTTTAATGAACCTATAGCACAGCTTTATAACATTGTGTCTACTTTGTGATGACATACAGTAAACATTCATGGGACCCTACTCATAAGCACACTGCACAATGGAATTTCTAGATGCTACACACCATGTACAATCGCAAAAGTGATTCACAAAGGAGAATAGTGAGAGCCTATATCAAAGGTTTGCCACAGATTGAAAGGTATAAAACAGTATGCAAATGAACTGACCACTATGCACACATGAAACCTCATGATTCATAAAGTGCAAGAAGCACATCATTGCATACTTGGAATTACAATAGGACATAAACCTGCATATATCTTTGAGGGAAGGATAGTGGCTATTACTGTATTTGCAGAAAGAGCAATGGATAATTTTCCATTTCCCACTCATATTTTAGCCACTGCTATTCTTGCTGTTACAGTCAAAATGCAGTCAGCCTGATGTCCAGTAAAATATTTTCTCTTCTCGTGGAGTTGTTACTGACCACAGATACTCTGCACCAGACTGGAGCAACTGGACATATTCCATGTTGATAGACATATTTTTAGAGGCTCTACTGATTGCATTAGGCAGAGAAAGTGAAGATGGAGATGGTTAACCTGTAAAAATACAAAACATGTTCATAATACTGTGACTCTCCTTGGCACAGGCACCTTCCAAAGAAGTACAGGAGACACCACATGCATATCACACTCTTCTGCCAGTCATATCCTGCAGAAATTTTAGGACTGCAAATTGGTATATGCAGACCAGTATATAAGGTCTGCAGTCACACAGGAGGAAGTAACCCCCTTCATACAAGTTTCCTGTCAGTATACTGTCAAATAATCATCCCTGGATCAGTAGATGGTGCATATGTATTATTATGGGCACTTATTATATATGATACAAATGCTAAACTCAGTAGGCACAGATAGTACTAGTACTAGCCATGGTTGAGTAAGGTATTCCTTTAGGAGTTGTTTGAAGCTATGACTATCTGTGTTTTTTAGGACATTCTGGGGTATTAGGTTCCACTATTTGGCTACTTTATAGGAGAAGAGAGAGTCACTAAAGTAATTATGGGACTTTGTTACTCTGAGTATAAGTTTATCGGATGATCTAAGGGTCCTGGGGTTGATATTTAGTTGCACTAGGTTGGAAAGAGTAGGGCAGTTTTCAGGTTTGTGGATAACGGAGTGGGCAGTGGTGAGCTGATTGAGCAATAACAGATTGGGAAATTCAAGCGAGTGTAGTTTTTGAAGAGCAAGACAATGATGGGTCCTGTTAGGTATATTAGTAGCAAATTTTGCTATTTTATTATAATAGGTGTCAAGTAGATGTAAATCAGACATGCACAGGTTAATGAAAATTTAAGAACAGTAGACAAAAGTAGATAGAAGGTGGGATCTGGCTGTGGCTAGTCTGGGGTTTTGAGTGACATAAGATTTGGCCCTATATAGTGCACCAAGTTTGATGTGAACTTTTTTAATTGTGAGTTATATGTGTTTATCGAATGGTAGGTTGTTGTCTACTGTGATATCAAGTAGTTTTGTTTGGTTAACTGGTTCTATTACAGTGCCATTAGTGGAGTAGATGGAGAGAGAATGTGGGTTTGCTTTGGATTTCTTGTTGGAGAAGATCATTAACTTGTTTTATTTGGCTTTAGGGTAGTTGAAGTTCATTTAGGTAATTTTCAATATCTAGAATAGATTTTTGCAGTTTATCCTGGAGCTCTTGGGGTGTGGGAGCAGAGCAAATAAGAGTAGCGTTGTTGGCATATTGAATGATAGAAGCAGATTTAATGGCAGTGTTTAGAGTATTTGCAAATATAATAAAAAGGAGAGGGCCAAAGATGGAACCCTGAGGAACCCTAACAGAGACAGTGAGGAGTATGGAGATTTTATTATCCTATTTAGTTGTCTGTTGTTGATTAGTAAGGTAGCTAAAGAGCCAGTTTAGAGCTGTAGAGTTGAGGTTGAAGGAGGCTAGAGTGTTGAGTAGTAGTTGGTGGGGTACCATATCAAAAGTTTTGGACATATCAAGGAATATAGTAGAGACTAGTTGTCCATTGTTTTAGAGGAGGTTGATGAAGTTAGTGAAATTTATAAGGGCTGTGGAGGTACTCTGTTTTGGATGTAAACCATGCTGTGAACGAGATAAGTGGTTATTTGTAGTGAGGTGGTCTAGGACCTGCTTATGGATACATTTCACTAAGATTTTACTAGGGGTGAGAGAATTGCAATGGGATGATAATTAGAGAGATCTTTAGATGAACCTCCCTTGTGGAGGGGGATGATATGGAATATTTTCCAGAGTATGGGGACATATTGTTCTGCTATGGATCAACTGATTAGGATGGATATAGGATAGATGATGGAGCTGGTAGCAGTTTTTAAGAAGTCACTAGTGAGTTGGTCAGCTGCTAGACAGGTAGGTTTTAGTTTTGATAGGAGATTTTTGATAGAGTTTTGAATGGGTTTAAAAGAGAAGTAGTTGGGTTTAGAGTTAGTGGATGTAGGCACTCTACGTGGTTTGTTTGATTTTTTTTGGTTAAAAGTGAGGTGATAGTCATGATGAAATGAGAATTAGACTGGCATGCTAAGCATTCAGTGCTATTTGTTGTAGGTGGTGCAGGGTTAGAGGTTTTTGCCAGGGTTGAGGAGGTAGTTAATGTTTTGGCAAAATGCTTGTGGTTTATGTGTTTTTGCTGACAGGCCAGAAAATAATATTTTTATCAGATAATATTTGCTTTTTAGTTAGGTTTCTTAGTTGTTTGTAAGAGGTGAGGTTTTCTGAGATGTTTGAGGATTGACAAGCAGTCCAGGCTCTATCCCTTTGTTTAATGAGAGATTTACCATCTTTTGTTATCCAAGGTAAGTTTTTGGCTTTGGAACATATTTTTCTTGTTGGAGCAAGGTAGGATGCTGAGGAAGGTATTATTAAAATATGGTACAGCTTGGTCTAGGTGCAGTGATTTTAGAGGTGATCAGTTGCAGTTTTGTAGTATGGAATTTATGATGGTAGGGGAAAAGTTTCTTTTGTTGCATATGTGTTTGAAAATGACATTACAGAGAGAGTGAATGTGTTTCCTTAGTAGAAAGGTAGGGGAGTGATCACTGAGAGAAATGGGGAGACACCCATCATGGTGGGCAAGGTTGGGCTTATTGGTTAGTATCTAGTCTAGAATAGATTTTTCCTTAGCATATTTATTGATTATATTGGGGTTAGTCTATAGTTTGGGTGAAATTGAATAGATTGATAAAATTGGAGGGCTTGTCAGATGAGCAGGATAGCCAGTCCAAGTTGAAAATGACTAGCACTATAGTTTCTTGGCTGAAAGTAGAGGATGCCCAGGATAGGAAACTTTCAATGGTAGGTAGATTATTTCCTGGTGGTAGGTAGGAGGCAATAATTATGATGGTTTTATGTGGATTTACTTCAAATCAGGTGGTTGGAATTTCTGCTTCTGATAGATCTGGGGGAGTACAGATTAATTTTTCAATTTTGAGGAAATTTTTATGTGTGATGGCAATGCCTCCACCATGCTTGTTCAGCCTATCTTGTCTGATAACATTATAATCAGTAATAAGTCTTTCCTCTTGTTTAATATGGGGTTTTAGCCATCCCTGTAATAATTTGTGTCCAGTTTCCCTGATACTAATTAATAAATCCTTGTCTCTGGTTAATTATCAGTCCATGTTATTCACATTCTAGCCAATATCATAAGCTAAATAGTAATTTGGCACTATAAGTTTGTGACTTGATGCCAGAGGTAATATAAATGCCCTTCATGCTGATTTGCACAGTATAGCATACTAGAAAGAGTAACAGACAGAAGCAGAATGCAGGCTGAATGGTACTTTATTACTATACTTTTCTATATTTTCCATGGGGAAACACTAGCACTTTAAATCTACAAGTTTGCTAAATATTTCCAGGAGCTATCACTTGCAATATTTGGGGTTTAGAGTGAAATGGTCATGGGTTTTTGTATAATTCCCTCATACTTCCTCTAGATTTGCAGGCTGTTAAAATGATCAAATATCAAAGCAAATATCACACAGCTGTACTTTACCATGGCTCTATAAAATAAAGAAAGAAAGAAGCAAATAAACAAAGGGAATTTATGTTTCACTTTCTTTAAATCCGTTAAGTTTGCCAGTTCTCTAAACACTTGAAAGATGTATTTTCAATCAAAATCAAACAAAAGGGGAGAATGCCTGTATTTCCCCCTTGATGTAATGCATGCATGTTGCAGGTTTATTTACAATGAAGTCCCCAAAGAGATGACACAGTGAAAAGATGTTCTCTGTTATGTATACCCTGTAAGTCTGCAGTAATTGTCACTCTACATGTAATGGGGAAAAAAAACATTTTTTTTTATTATTATGCTAAAATTTTACATCAAAAACTCTTGTCAAAAATGTGTATTTTAAGCCATAGTTGCTTATTTCACTTCACACTTAATAAAGAAAAAAAAAAAACTTGCAAAAATGTATATCCCTCTTGAATGCCTGTGCAACAGACCTGTTCTTTCCTCCAGCATTCCAAAAACAGCAAGAGCTGCAGCATACAGATATTCCAGTTCAATAGTTTGTGTACAATTCTTTATTTCTTTTTCACAATGTGCAGCTCTGTATAGAAAAATAAAAATAAAGAGCAACATATAGCTGCATTACCAAAACAGGTAAACTGCACCATCATATTTCTTTTTCTAAGTGAGAAGACTGAAATATCATAAAATAAAGTCACATAAAAAGACAAATCACCTACATTTTCTTTTATTCCTTTTTAGATGGCTCAGTCTAATATATATTATTTGTACTGCGTATGCGCTTTTCACTTATTACTTCAGCCCTCTTGACCTAGGCATATAACTTTGTTGTTTTTACAGATGTAGAATATCACTTATGGACTTTACAGATACTTTACACATTTAGATTTTGATACAGACAATTTTCCTGACAGCTGACTTATTAGCTTGAGATGTAGCAAGCAACCCTTGAGCCTCTAACCTGCTTTATAGGAGAGGTAGACTTACCAGTGCTGCCCAACCCCTATCCCACCTAGGTACAGGTGTGGTAGCCCTCTGTACTGGTGAGGCACACACACTTCTTCTGCCAAGGGACTGAGGTCAAATGTATAGATGGCAGAATATCTTGGCACCAGCTGAGAGAATTACCCCATTGGACATGGCCATCCATGCATGGGGTGAGAGTGTTTCAGTGTGTGAAGAGGTCACCACAGGCTTATCGCATGAGGGAAGCAATCATGAAACTGTCTATCTCTTGTGAATGCAATCCTGAGACAATTTTGCATGGACAAACATGAACAAAACACACAGAAAATCCTGCAGTGACAGTCTGGAGCCACATATTTTCTGACACAGTCAGTCCAGTCCAGTTAAGTGTGGACATGTTGCAATATCTGCAGAATGTTTTTTTTCCTGCAAACTGTCATCATCATTGTATCTACTATCAAACCACACACTAGCCGCAGGGGGCCATACACTGTACGCCTTTCACTTGCAATGTGGGTATACACCCATACAGTTTGCTGCAGTAGTTCAGCATGATGTTCAAAGAATATGGTGGTGGCAATCATACCAACATTGTTCTGCTGCACCATATACTGCTAGTGCCACTGTGAAGGCACCATTGCAAATCTGTCCTTAGGTAGCACAACCCTACTGGCAACCTCCTTCATCAGACAGAGAAGTAGCACCACTGTACAGAAGAGATCAGTCAGGTCCCTGAACTACATATGTCAAGCCTCCGACAAATGGGGCAGAGGTGTATGTGAAGAAAGCCGCAATGACCTCTGTACATGATCCCCCCAAACCCTACTAAAGCCTGCTCCTTGCGAGCTTCAGGTATGTCACTATCATTATCAGTAAGCAAGAGGTAGGCCTGCTGGTGACACTCACAAGAGGTCATGAATCTGCCCCCTGTGCCTGCTCTAGTGTGGTGGTAATAGTGCTAGCTTTGGACATCCCATAACTTTATCTTGTGCCCTTGCTTTTCCCATGTAAGGTGATCAATTAGAAGATGCAGATGCACTTCTAGAAGAACAGCACAACCTGCCAGTCCACAGATGTACAGGATGTACATACTGTATCTGGTGGATTGTCTGCCCGCTGTGAATGGATGGCATCTGTCTTACTGCAGTATACCATCTCCAGAGCTGAGTGTGTGTGGAAGGAGCAGTGTCACCAAACAGTATTATGCAGAAATATGTGTGCAGTATGAATATATGGCATTATTGTGCTACTCACCCTTGAGTTGAGGTGCATCAACCTCCATCCCATATAGGGTACAACATATAGATAACACAAGCACAGAAGCTAGCAACAACATTTCATCCTCTTGTCAGAAAAGTATGCAAGGTCAGAGTATAGACAGCTTGCAGCAGAAACACTCTATGCTTAGTGCATCACCACAGGTGTTAACTGTGGCAGCACTCATTCAAATCTCTGCCATGCCCACCTACCACATTCACGTCTGCCATATCCTCACTACAGTGCCTTTGTCTCTCTTCATGGCTTGGTTTCTACCATACTCTGCCAGGAATGGACCATCCTTATGGAAGGCATCCAGTAAGATGTGTGCTTTTTGGGGTGAAAACATGAACTTTATCTTCTTATCACCTTTTTAACTCCTCTGTTACTCTCCACCTTAAGAATCACTTGTACTTCCTCTTGCTCTCCATGATTCTTGTGTTCTGTATAGTTTTAAATTAACCTTTTCCAATGGAACTGTCTCAGTAAGGTGCTGAGTCAGGCCAGTTTTAATAGGTAGCATTGAAAGCACATCTTTATTTCTTTAAAGAAACTCTCGTATTTCTTGATTTTTTGGCTTGCATAATTTGACATTTATCTGAACTGCCATGTATAGAGGTCGGTTTTCCTTCTTTGTCATACTTGCATATATCATCACTAAATTATCTACAGAGGTCAGTGCATCATTCCATGGCTTCATTATGTTGATAAGGCATTATTTCTTCTTGCCTTCTCTTACCAGTCTATTTAACCCTGTAGTTTCAAATGGACCCTGTCATCTAGTTTTTTTTTCCCCCTGAGGAGGATGGAAAGAAAACTTCCACCTGATTTCCATTGTTTAATTCTGTAGTCCTTGCAGTTCTAATATACACACCTTGTTGAGTGCCTGAGTGCTTTCCATGTGTTCTCTTGCAATATGCTTTTCTAATTTCAGCCTAGATTGTAAATTGTTAAAGTATTCTATGAAAATTGTAAATGGATGTTTCTTTTTCCCAAGTTTCTCAAACAAAATCAAACAATCTATATGGATGTCTGAAAGGCATAATAATGTGGCAAAACTGTTACCCTGGGGATTGTACAAACATTATGGTATTGAATTGACTGAAAAACACTGGAAACATGAGCCAAAAAACATCCTAGAAAATTATGAGGTTTATATCACGTGGGATCACCCATTACCAGCAGTTCAAAAGATAGATGGTAGAAAACCAGATATAGTGGTCCAGGAAAAGAAGACAAAAGTAGCATTGATCATTGAAATCGCCACACCCAGTGACTACAGTGTCTTGTGTACAGAGACACAACATCATAAAATATCAGGATCTGCAGGCAGAAATGAGAGAAACTTGGAAGAAAGATACCCAGACAGTTCCAATAGTAGTTGGAGCAACTGGTCTTATAAAAATAATCTACAATCATATTTAGATATGTTACCAGTCCATGTATCCCCATACGAATTGCAGAATATGTCATTACTGGGCACACTGCGAGTGCTGCAAAGAGCACTTTTGGCTGACATCAAAGATTGAAACAATATTAATTTCATGAACTTTAATCGTACTTTGACTTAGGAATGGTGTCTGGAATATTCCAGTCATAGTATTAGAAAGCCAAATGATCTGGAGAAATTAAAAGAGTGTTTGTCATATAATAACTCAAAAAGACATTTCTCAAATGGGAGGTATGATGGTAACTAGTCCCAGCTTTTACCATCTTCCTTATTTATTTTCCTCAGCATGAATGTTAATGTCCATTTAAAACATTACATGACTGTATCTGTTTGAGGATGGTATACTGAGTTTTTAACTGATCACTTGGCTGATTATTCTTGACATAAGTGAAGGGGCCGGATTCATGAAGGCTTGCACGGAGTCTAAGAGTAGTGTAAGACTCCATGCAGCCTTCGCGATCCAGGAACAGCCCAAAGTCCATGTAAGAGTCAAGCTAAAACGGCTCTTACACGGAGTGGGTGTGGATAAGCTAATCAACTCACTTGCAGCCGAATAGCATGCAAATGAGGCTGATTAGCGATCCAGGAAGCCCAAAACAGCTCGTGTAAGAGCCGTTTTAGCTGCAGAAATGTACTCAGTTGACAACTGAGTACGTTTCTGCAAACACGGCAATGGAGCCATGTCAGCTCCAAATAAAGGGTGCATATGTGATAGGCAGCATGCCAATGGCCAAATATGTGGCCATTGGCAAGGTAACCCCATGCAAATATATTAAAAATATAATTTTTTTTTTCGGCGATTGCCGATGTTTAAACCAAGCGCAGCCCACAAACGGGCTGCGCTGCATAGAACATAAAAACGAAGGTTTTAAACCTACAAATGTAGATTTTATGCAATACATGGAATGTCAATGGAGGGACCAGCAGAGCAAAACCAACATGGCCACCGTGTAGTGGTTGCTAAGGGGGGAAGCTGAGTCTAAGAGATGTAACTAAGCATTAGTAGGCAATCTGATGCAAATGAGTGTAAGGATACTGAATTCCACTGTCACATAGCAAATGAGCACATTCTGAGTAGTGTAAGAGTTACATACGGGGGAGAAACAGAGTAGGAGATAGGTGACATCACAGGGGGGAATGGTAGAAAGAGATGCAGTTCATTGGAGGTTAGAGTTACATGACAGATGTCAGACAGATATCAAGGAAAGAGGTGTGCCACTAAGTAAACATGAGAAAGTCAAGAAATGGAAGGTGTACACTGTTGCCTACACCAAAGTTTCTTGCTGGACGTGTATGCGCATGTGTGCGCGCCACGAAGCGCGAGTAAGGCGGTGTGCGCGCGTGTAAGACAGTGTGCGCGCGTGTAAGGCAGACTGAGCATGTGGGAGCGTGTTGGGAGATGTTTAACACCGTTTGCGCGGGCGTGCACGCGTTTTAATCCGAATAAGCAGATTCAAAACTGTGTAAGTATGTGTGCCCGCGTGTAAGCCACTGTGAGCGTGTTTCTGCTGGTTTGCACACGGCTTCAACCTGGGGAAACAGACAGGAAAAAGGAAGCAACAGATGTAGTAGGAAGTTAGCAGGGAATACTGCTGGAGCTAGCAGGTGAAAACAATTAGATGCAGGCAATTACACAGGCAGAATACTAGCCCAGCCCAGCACTTAAAACTCTGCAAACAGCAGTGCAGAATGTTTCTCTCAAGAGACACTGCAAGACAGGAGTTAAGTTATCAGAAGTGAAAACTGAAAAAGCTGAATGCAGAGCAGAAATGCTGGGGGCTGCCATAGCTGTCATAATGAGACATAGGCAACTTGCTGAGGGTGGTGACAATGCAGATGGTGCCAGACAACCCACAGTGAGGAGACGGAGAAGAGTGTACAGGCCCAGGGTCACCTACCACGGGTTACATGAGCTGGAGATAGTAGAGCTATAGAGTGGACAGAGACTTCCTGCAGCAAATAGTGGAGCTGTGCAGGCCACGCCTCACACACAGAACCAACAGAGGGAACCCATCCCAGTGGAAACCAAGGTATGTGTTGGCCTAAGAATACTAGCAACAGGTACCTTCCAGAGACCAACTGGCGATATGATGGGGATATCACAGGCATCAGCTTCCAGGGTACTGCACCAGTTCCTGGATGCCATGTCAGCACATGTCGGTGATCATGTATACTTCCCCAATGCCCGTGAGGTATTGGCCAGCAACATGCGTCTCTTCCAGCAAATAGCGGAATACCCTGAGGTAGTGGGTGCAATAGACTGCACGCACATACGCATCAAAGCACCAGCCGGTGAGCGGGGTAGGGCATACATCAACTGCAAGGGCTTCCCCTCCATCAACTGCCAGGTCGTGTGTGATGCCCAGGGCATAATAATGAATGTGTGTGCTGGCTGTCCTGGGAGCTACCACGATTCCCACATCTGGCATTTGACGCAGCTGTACCAGACATTTGCCAATGGGGACATCTCGCACGGACACCTAGTGGGGGATGCAGGGTATGCACTGGAGCAGTGGCTGATGACACCCATCAGAAACGCACACACACCTGAACAGGAACGCCATAATGAGGCACACGCACAAACACGTAATGTAATAGAGCGTGTGTTTGGGCTGCTCAAGTCACGGTTCCGGTGTCTGGACACATCTGGTGGAGCCTTGCAGTACACACCAACTACATGTACCCAAATTGTCATGGTATGTGCTATGCTACATAATATGATCTTGTGAAAACAGCTGCAGCAGGACCAGCATAGGGCTGGGCCAAACAGCCCCCCACCATTGCCAAGGCCACCACAGGCACAGCGTGACTCGGAGGAGGAACAACCTGAGCCTGCCCCAGTAGGCAGAAGGAGGCGTGCCCAGTATGCCCTGGCCTTGGCAAAGAGGCAACGCATAACACATACATTGGCTCAGTAGGAACCTTGGGAATGATACCCCTCTCTGACTCACTCATATAGTAACAGGGATGCCTAACGTGACACAACCTGCTCTCAAACATGTACAGGGAAGTGTAATATGCGCATCCGACAGAGGCAGCCCTGCAGCACCACCTGAGGCATGAATGCTATGTGTTAAGTAATGTAACACCAAGTACCATATGCACACCTGAGGACCCTGACTAACATCCTACCCTCAACAAGCAGCATGCCACAACATGACAACGAGATGATCAAGTGCAACAATTGACTGAAGTATCGCAGTTAGTCAAAGGGGACCCAATGTGTGCCAGTCTGGGATGACATGCTGAGCATGACATGATGCACCACCTGCTAGGACTGGCGTGCACCTATCAGTGCAGGCCGTATGGATACTGGCAAAGGCTGTTGTCACGCACAGTGTGCCCTGAATAGGTAAGGCTCAAAACACAAACCTATCTCCATAGGTACCAGAAGGGATAAGAATAAGATAAGGGATAAGTTGAAACCGCAAGATGCATGCAGTCTAAGCTCACCCAGTATGGAGAATGTTGATAACTGTGCTGTAACAGAAAACTGAGGCAAGGCTCACAACAACACCCTAACACTACCAGGTTACACCTCATACTGTGCTGTACAGCCTCAAAACTTGGAACAAGCTACAAAAGGAGGGTGACTAGCAAGAATTGTCAAGGATAACCACACCCCCATGTTGGTACCACCACAAAAAGCAGCATGGACTAGCCATGCTCAAGTAACAGTGGCTAAAACTGCCCCCCAGTTTATAGCCTGCTACAGACTACTGGCCCAACACCAGGAACTGCATCCGCCTATGCTGGAATACATGAATATATCAAGTCCTCCAAACCACATTATATTGGGCGACTGCAAATACCCAGACATATAGACTGGGAGCATTATACCAGCTGCAACAGTGTAGGACAAAAGTTCATCGAATCCACAAACCAAAAGGCCCAGGAACAACGTACCACCCCACAAGAGGGGTAAGCATACTGGATGTGATAATCAGCAACATGGAGTGCGGGATGTCAAGATGAGAAGTGTATTGCTCACTGGTAAAACCAGACCATAGAGTAATCACACTGGATATACAAATCCTGACCACAGTCCCTGGCCGGAAAACCACAGTGGAAAACATGTGCTAAGCAATATTTGCACACCTCCAAACTGATGTGGAATCCATTAAAGGTCCCGTGCAGGTGCAAAATATGGGCCACACCTCAGAACCTGTAATACAGCCATTCCATGAACACTGCCAGGAATGCTTGGATTATGCAGTCCTAAATTAAAACAAGACACAGTGCCTAAATCTGGCATGGGGGACACCAGCCATAACCAAAACATGCAAGAGAATGAGGAAGCTACTACATGATAGAGCAAACATGAACAATGAAGTAATTACTGATCAATAGTATGGCAATAAAATCTGTCCACACATGCAATCCACTAAGGCCAGCCACAACAAGTGGAATCTGTGAATCCTGAGGCAATGTTACACCTGCCCCAAGTACACAGACAACCCCCAACTCCACCCAAGAAATACAAATATATGTGAGAGATGCAACCATCCATCCAAACTGGAGGCTGGGCTCCCTCAACTCAGTACTCCCAAAACAAGTCAGTAGGAGAAGGTAACCACACACACCACAAACACATTCCCACATAGACCTATCACAACTGCAAACCAAACACATAAACACAGAAATACATTCCCAGAGGCAGAAATCACAAACACAGCACACCAACAGAGGCCTCTAAAGCAGACACCCAATGAAACAGCCTCCAAACATAGCACATGCAACACATAGCACACAAAGCTGGTGTGCCAAACAGTCACAGGCCAGAAGGAGAAACAACATGCCTGATACAGTTGTAATAGGTGACTCCATAGTCAGACACACTGCTGTCCCGCACACCAGACTGAACAAGGGAAAGGGTACAGTAAGCTGCCTGTAGGCTGCCACAATATGCCACATAACAGAAATATGTAGGTCACTCCAAAGCAAGTAGAAATATGATGCAGTCATAGTCCATGCTGGTGTGAATGACCTGAGATGTACTGCCCTAGACTACATGTAAAGAGACACAGATGAGCTATCTGATTATGTAGTCCAGGCCGGTATGACACTCACCGTTCGCAGCATCCTACCCTTACCAAGAATAATGCCACAGTACAAACACGGAATGATCAGTCATAGCAAGTAGCACACTTACTGGTGTCATTCCAAGGGGATCCAATGTCTGTCTGCTTGGGATGTCATGCTTGACAAGCCACGCAGCTGTCCTTGGGATGGCCTGCACCTGTTACCCCTGGGCATCTGAATATTGGATAAGGCCTTTGCCACCTCCATAGAGCCTTTTGTAGGCAAGGCTGAAAAGACTGACCCACCACCCTAGAAAACATAAGTGGGAAGAAACATAAGGGAAATGCTGACCAATGCCAGATGTGTACACCCCAATATGCATGCTCCGGAGGCCATCCCCAGAATAGAGAACATCGATGTCTGTGCAGTGACAGAAACCTGCTGCAAGCCTCCTGACAGCACACCAGCACTACCAGGTTATACCACGTACCATGTGTTATGGCCCCAAAACCTGGAACAAAACATAAAAGGAGGGTGAGTATCCATAGGCAGCACAGACACCCATACGTCCAGGTAACTGACAATGCACAAGGCAGTGGAGTTCACCCATGTGCAACTAACTGTAGGCAAGACTGCTGTGCAGTCTGTAGCATGCTACAGACCGCACTCTCACACACAATAACCCCACCCAACCGTCCTGAAGACACTGGACAGTATGAATGTCCCACCAAATACCAAACAAGGTACCACAAATTACCACATAGGTGGTAAACCATTATGTATGGAAGGAGTAACCAGGGACCTAGGGACACAAGTGGACAGTAACCTGTTATGTGACACCCACATTGCCAATGTGGCTAGGAAGACTGTCTACATTTGACACTGTATCAGGAAAGGAGTCACATCTACGGCAACAGAGGTCACTGTGCCCCTATACTTTTTTCTAATCACACCCATAATCTAGTACAATGCCTCATATGGGATGTACCTTACCTGACACCTGCAGCAGTTAGAAAGACCTCAAAGGTACCTCACCAAGAGGATAAAGTGTCTCAAATATATGTCATATGCTGCCTGGCTGTAGACACCCCAGCTGAATCCAGTCACATACTGCCCACACAGAGGCATTGCATGCCTGTTGTAGGAGGCCATGCCCAACACAGGAGTAATGGACATGCTCCACCCCAGAAAACACATATCCATTGGAGCTGCGAGAGTGAGAGATGTCAACCTCAACAAATAATGAAATAGGATGTGCCGGTGGGACAGATACATAATCCAGAGGCTCCCCACACCCTGGACCAGAATCCCACTCCATGTTAGGCAGAGCCCCTCACTGACACTGTTCAACAGGAATCTTGCCAAGTGGATGGATGATTGTAGAGTTACACTGGGGGTCTTCACTGTGTCATGTCCAGACAGAGGCACAGCAAAGCAAATCATAAATGGCCATAATATCCACATAGCAAGGGGTGTCAAAAGCCACACACACTCTGGCTAGGCTAACAAATGCCCAGGGTGGATAGCCTAGTATGAACCTATGAACCTATGTAGATACAAATTGTACAGGACACTAAGGATAATCCCAAGGCTTACACAACTGATGGTAGGAGCCATGTTGGGAATTCACAGATATGCCCTGAATCACACAAATACCACAAACACACACACATATTGCCAACATACATCCTGACAGGTGCAGTGCAAACCCCCCACCCCCCTGAATGCAGAATATCTATCCCAGCAGACTGCTGGCCCCCTGACATTGCAGATGCTGAGGTAACAGCCAACATCTCCAAAGCAAAACACACAGCAGCAATGGTATGAGATGGTGTCCTGGGCTTAGTGCAACATGAACTCTAAGATGAATGGAATGCCAAACCACACTACTGCTCAATGTCAGCCTTACCACAGAATATGTACCCAAAGAGCAGTGTACAACAACAGTGGTCCTTCTCAACAAAGGTGTTGCCTGAATGGATACTGAACAGTACTACCCCAGAATCCTGAGAAGCTCAGTTTGCACAGCTATGGAAAGGATCAGCATGTACCACAGACATAAGGATGTTGGGGACCTACTGACACCGGACCCAACCCAGTGTGGCCTTCTCAAGTGCAGATCCTGCCCCTAACCATGTTTGACTCAATTGAAACAGTCATTAAGGTCATTGATGAGGGCAATGTGCTCCACACAGTGTATCTGGACCTTGCAAAGGCTTCTATACAATACCCTACATGTTCAGTATAGATAGGCTCACCAGCTTAAATATAAACCCACATGTCAGTAAAGGGGTTGCAAACCAGACCAAGGACAGAACAGACATGGTCAGACATGCTTCAGCCATGTCAGACTACAAACCAGATATAACTGGCATCCCACAAGGCTTTGTTCTGGTATCTCCCTTGTCTGGTATATATGTCCCATAGGTACAGGCAAACATGGAAGGACTGTGTCCTAACATTTTTGCAGAGGACTACAAACTGCTCACCACATATGATCCACCAGCTGACACATGCATCCCACAAAAGGGCCACATAGAAACAGACAACTGGTGCCATAGCCATGTCAGCAAGCTAAGTGCAGAAACGTGTATAGTCAACCCCCGTGGATATACAGTAAGTGCCCACCAATTACCACATAGGTGTTAACCCATTATGTAGTTAACATGTAATGAGAGACATGGGGACACAGGGTGATAGATATCCTGCATTGGACAAACATGTGCTGTAATGTTTACAGAAACATACCATATACCCACCTAATCATGAAGGCTGTCAGATCTAGATAAGGGGAGGTCATTGTGGCTCTGCAGTCATCCTGCATCAGTGGTACAATCGACTACAATATCCCCTGTGGGATGTACCTCAGCAGACACCTCCATCAACCGTAAAGTCCCCAACAGTACCTCATCAGGAGTATCAAACAGCCTGCACAGATGCCATGTGTTGCCTGTGTTGCTGGCATCAATAAACATGCTGCACCTTGTACAATCTGAATGGCAGTGTGCTATGCACATGAGAGACCTGAACCCCAGCACTGACTTACATAGGACAAGCTGTACTGTGTGATCCATAACACAGAAGCCACTCCCACCCATGAGTGAACCCTCAGCACAGGCTACCCATAGAGTCACTTATCAATCTTCCTCAATAGGAATCCTGATGGGTGGATGGGAGATGGTAGATTTATCCTGGGTATCACTGTCATGTCACAGGTAGACAGAGGCACAGTATACTAACCATGACATATGTCATGGCAAACTCCTCTTACAATGTGTGTTGAAGGACAAACACACTCTCCAACTTGCAATAAACATGGACTAGGGCACATCGCTAGGGTTTGCAATTGTACACCTATGTTGTGGAATACACTAACAATGTTGGACAAGCCTGGTGTAAGTAGTTCATATCTGAACAGAATGCAACATGGTCAGATGTACACAACTGGCCCCTAACCAGGCTGTTGTGCCCACTATCGAAATGTAAAGCAGTGATAGCAGTAAAGCCCACGATACTGTCCACCACAGTCAAAGTACTACCAGTACACTATACAGTACTACAGTGTTAGGTCAGTGTGAAAGGATGTTGACAACTGTATGCAAAGTATCCCATGCAAACACTGCAGGCACAGTATAATCCTGTTGTGTTCACACACAAAGCAGTTGTACAGTAACTACACAACATGACACACAACCCACAACCATAAACGGGTGATAGTTGTTGAAGTTCACACACATCCACAAATGTGGTGGGCTGCAGAGTCCAACATATGGAATGCTCACACTGGGCATGCTCACACACTTTGACAACATGCCATGGGAAGGCTGAACTGGGCATGCTCACACACTTAGGCCAAATCTCGGTTTAGCAGTTGGACACACATATCTGGTATTGTTATGTGTTATGCCAGGAACCAACCACATTACAGCAGTCTGCCCAGTGCACACAGTTAAATGACTACAGAGACATACGTGACATAGTGGATCCCTCCCATATGCAAACATTTTCCACAGATGCACAAGTTGTTCATACAAACAGGGAATGCTATGGCAATAAAGATATGCAAACAGTCTATCAGCAACAAATAATGTGCATTTGACAATTAAACATAATGGTGTAGAGGTCAACACTAGGCTGTTTGCCCTAGGGAATGACAGCTTAGCCATAGTGTGCTTGGTGTCTGCCTCCCCACAGGATGCACATTCCCCTTTCTAAACACAGATGATGTCAGCACCCTATAAGTACAGCAGGAGAAAAGAAACTTCCCAGTAATCCGAATAGCGCGCTCTGCTAATGCGTCTGTCTCAAGTGTCATAACATAGTTAGTTAGGGGTTTCAAATCCTGCAAATGTTCAGTGTGTGTGTGTGTGAGTGGGGTTGGTGTGTGTGTAAGTCTGTGTGAGGGAAATGTCCCTTTTGGCAAATAGGAAAAGACACTACAGGATGCACATTCCCTTTCTAAACACCGATGATGTCAGCACCCTATAAGTACAGCAGGAGAAAAGAAACCTCCCAGTAATGCGAATAGCGCGCTCTACTAATGCGTCCGTCTCAAATGTCATGACATAGTTAGGTAGGGGTTTGAATCCTGCGAATGGTAAGTGTGCGTGTTTGTCTGAGGGGGGTTTGTGTGTTGAAAGAAATGTCCCTTTTGGCAAATAGGAAAAGACACTACAGGATGCACATTCCCTTTCTAAACACCGATGATGTCAGCACCCTATAAGTACAGCAGGAGAAAAGAAACCTCCCAGTAATGCGAATAGCGCGCTCTGCTAATGCGTCCGTCTCAAGTGTCATAACATAGTTAGGTAGGGGTTTGAATCCTGCGAATGGCAAGTGTGTGTGTTTGTCTGAGGGGGGTTTGTGTGTGTGAGGGAAATGTCCCTTTTGGCAAATAGGAAAAGACACTACAGGATGCACATTCCCTTTCTAAACACCGATGATGTCAGCACCCTATAAGTACAGCAGGAGAAAAGAAACCTCCCAGTAATGCGAATAGCGCGCTCTGCTCATGCGTCCGTCTCAAGTGTCATAACTTAATTAGGTAGGGGTTTGAATCCTGCGAATGGCAAGTGTGTGCGTTTGTCTGAGGGGGTTTGTGTGTGTGAGGGAAATGTCCCTTTTGGCAAGTAGGATAAGACACTACAGGATGCACATTCCCTTTCTAAACACCGATGATGTCAGCACCCTATAAGTACAGCAGGAGAAAAAAAACTTCCCAGTAATGCGAATAGCGCGCTCTGCTAATGCGTCCGTCTCAAGTGTCATAACATAGTTAGGTAGGAGTTTGGATCCTGTGAATGACAAGTGTGTGTGACTATCTGAGAGGTGTTAGTGTGTGCGAAGGTTATGTCCATTTTGGCAACTAGGTGAACAGACTACAGGATGCCCATTCCCTTTTCTAAACACTGATGATGTCAGCACTCTATAAGTATAGCAGGGGAAGAGAAAACACCCAGTAATGCAAATAGCGTGCTCCGCTAATGCGTCCATCTCAAGTGTTATAACAGTCAGATAGGGGTTTGAATCCTGCAATTGGCAAGTGTGTGTTTTTGGCTGAGGGGGGTTAGTGTGTGTGAGGACAATGTCCCTTTTGGCAACTAGGTGAACAGACTACAGGATGCACATTCCCCTTCTAAACACTGTTCAGCAGACGGCCATGGCTCTGGCACAAGTTGTCTGTTGCTATGATGCCCCTTTGGAAGATGCTTGTGTCAGCTGGAGAGTCGATTATGGTGGCCAGTTTGCAGTCATCTGCATATTTGGACAGCCACAGTCCATCCGTGTTGTCCTGTACCTCCAATAAATATATACCAAACAAGAGGGTCCCAGGACTAAGCCTTGTGGGACACAACCCGTAACTGTTATGGGGTCTGGCATGGCTCCAGCAATGCTAACCATGTGGGTTCTGTTCTTGAGCCACTGTGCAATCCATCTAGTGACATAGGGGCTTATATTTAAGCTGGTGAGCTTCCCTAGAATGCCCAAGTAGGGTATTGTTGCGAAGGCTTTTGCAAGGTCCAGGTAGGCTGTGTGAACCACCTTCCCCTCGGCAATGGCCTTGGTGACTGTATCAAAGAAATCAACCGGGTTACACCCGGTAGTGCTGGTGTGCTCTCAGTAGCCCTGAACCAGGCATCTGTTACTGCACAGATATCGATGTTTTCCATGCCAAGGAGTGTTTTGGGTGTATGCATCTGGAGGTTTAGACATCTGGCGTTGGGTAGCATTGCTCTTAGTGTCTTATCCCTTGTGATACCTATGAAGGTGGGTTTGTCATTTGAGCCCTGCCTAACATAGGCACTATGGGGGTAGCAAGAGCCTTTGCCAATATCTGAAAGGCCAGGGGTGACAGGTGCAGGCCGTCCCTAGCAAAGCAGGTAGTTCAACAGAAGATGAATGTGTGAAGGTGTAGTGCCTGTGATTAGTTAGCAGTAGCATATATGACTGCTCACGTGGACACATGCCAGGCAGGTCATATGCACTGTGTCACAGGCAATGTACATGTGAACAGGACAAACAGTGACAACCTGTCAAGTGGGACATGGACATACATATAGTAGGCTATGCAGATGGCACTAGGAGTCCACAGAAGCTCTATAACTATGCATTGCAGGTGTGATCAGTATTCCAGGGTAATTGCAAGCAAACATGCATGCAAACAAAGATACAGTAAACAGGGCTCCATGTAGTCCATTGCACAACAAACAAGCTGTACCAGTACCAGTAGGTAACACTGCAAATATGCAGGCACTATGCACATGTACATGGAAATACACGGGTCAGATGGCTAGGGTCCAGTCTCAGTGCACACAAGTGTACAGACCATGCATGTACTGTCAGGATGTACAATAACTGGATAGAAACCCATGTGCTCATACCTGCAGTAATACACATATCAAATAACAGACACTGAGCCTTCACTCAGTGGTTCCATACTTAGTAGGATGTATGCTCCCTGGCCTGCCACCACAGTATCCCTGACATATATGGGGACTCTCCCTCCTGTGACAGTTAGTTATGTGTGTTGGGGCTGTCTAGCATGGTATGAGATGTGAGCATGCAGTGCTAGGGTGCTCCTGTGTGTCCTGTACCAGTCGTGTAGTACTGCACACATATCAACATCCTCAAACATCTGCATTGCAGAGTCTAGTGTGGGCAACATGCCACTTGCAATTTACATGTCCATCATTGTGTATTACTACATTCATTACCCTATCCCCTGTGCTACCTATGTATGTAGCCTTCTGTTGACATCATTACCACCAGTATGCCAACATGTGCAGATGATACACTATGGTACTTACCATGGGTGTAGACAACAGGACATGACATTCACACACTTACTGCATCAGGCATGCTGTGATATACCCACAATTAATTCAGCACACAGTACTGTTAACAACATGATACTATTACTACACATCTATGTGGTCACCCTGTGCATCAGCAACATGTTAACCTGTACCTGCACAGTTGTTACAGATTGCAGGAGGTGGCACAGTTTCATCATATGCACAGGGTGTGAACTTGGTATGCCTGAGTCAGCCACCCATACCAGCAATTGACATGTATGTGTATGTGTGTTGGTGAAGGACAGCAGTAGAAGGTGGGGCAATGTTGATGCAGTGTGTGCGTGTATGCGGTAGCCCTAGGTGTTGTCAATTTGCATGTGTGTATGGATGCACACAGTTCCACCTCATGGCTGCCATATACTGGTGTTTGTGGACAGCCAGAGACTGTACCTGCCAGGTCATACAGATCAGTGTCTCTGGCCACGGACACGGTACCTGTGCCTTGCAGGGGTGCTACGGACCGTATCCGGTACCAACCCACACTGGGTACTGTCATCAGAAGCAGGTGTTCATCGACTGGACACAGATCCCTGTCAGGCCTGGCCAGAGCCACGTGCACGTGGTCTCCTGGGGCGGTCTGATGACAGCACAGACCCAGCATTGCTGGGGCTGCTGCTGGCACTACGGGGGCAGCCGCGGCCCTGTTGTCGTCTGCGCCGACTGCCAGCTGCTGCTGTTGCTGGCATATGGCCACGTTGACGCCTCAACCGCCCACCATCACCCTGGCTCATGGACATGTAGTTGTGGAACCGGTCTAATATGTCCCCACAACGTCTGTCTATGACATCGGTGAAATCACGGATGGCAGCCGCAATGTCACGCATACTGTCAGTCATGGCTGTGCGACATGCTGCCAGCTCCCTCAGACCCTGTCTGGTGTACCGTTCCATACATGACTGTGCCTGCATGACAGCCCGAAACATAGCTGAGGTTGTAAGACCTCTGTGGGCACGTCTGACAGGGGCAGTACGCCCATGGATGCTCCCACGAAAACCCCTGGACATCTGTCTGTGTGGTACCATCTCTGGGCCATGCCCATGGCTGCTGTGTGGGGCGGCATGTGCCACAGATACCACATTACCCTGGTCAATGCCCACTGTATGCTGTCCATCACCTAGGGACAGTGGTGACAAGGGGTGTATTGGCAGGATAACTGTGCGCATTGATGGGGTCAACAGCTGTGTACTGTCAATCGGCTGACCAATGGCGGACCCTGGCATACCTTCCTGTGCCATTACACCGATGTCATCATTATCAGTACCCACGGCACCTGACTCAGGTTCCCTGCTACATGACACCAGATTAACAGAACCTGTGGGAAGGAAACAGGAAACACAGTTTACAATGTCTACACATTACCAGCGATGCACACATGTACAGGTGCACACATGCTCACCTGCACACATGCACAGGTGCACACATGCACACATGCACACATGCACACATGCACACCTGCACAGGTGCACACGTGCACACATGCACACATGCACACATGCACAGGTGCACACATGCACACATGCACACATGCACAGGTGCACACATGCACACATGCACACATGCACACGTGCACACGTGCACACATGCACACATGCACAATTGCACACCTGCACTGGTGCACACATGCACCCATGCACACATGCACACATGCACACCTGCACAGGTGCACACATGCACACATGCACACGTGCACACATGCACACATGCACACATGCACACATGCACAGGTGCACACATGCACACATGCACACATGCACAGGTGCACACATGCACACATGCACACATGCACACAGTTTCACACAATTGTACAGTACTCAGTATGCGTGATATCAACACACAGACACAGACACACCTACATGCATACAAAGAGCACTACTAAGTGAGCCAAATAGTACTATTACTATCAACACTATTACAGGAATTGTTAATACACACTCACCAGCATGGATAGGCTGCATTGCTGTTATACCAGAGGGTCCTGCAGACATGAAGAAACTAATGTCAGTGGGCACAACTGTGCCATTGTTACTGAGTATGATACAGGTCAGGAGTACAACAGTCACCTTTCACAGGTCAGCAGCTAATATTGAGGATATCACACTTGCACATTAAATACTATGGTGACAGCTACAAACCAAGGACACACCTCACACATGCATTAACTACCAGTGTACACAACAGTCAACTATACATATGACATATTACCTGCACGTTCACTGTCTTGCTGCTGTGTGGCTCCAGCCTCCATCATGATGCATGTCTGCTGCTGTTGTTGTTGCTGGTAGACTGGAGCCACTACACTCAGGAGTAGTCCCTCCAGTCTGGTGAGTGGGGGATGTGTAGCCACCCCACCACCTGTGGCGACCTGTTGCCTGTGGATATCTGATGCACGCTGACGGACATGTCTGATTAAATCACTGCAGTGATGTCGTACCTGCTCATATGTCCTATTATGCGTGAGTATATCATTTACCCGACGGACAAGGTCTTGCCACAGTGCAGCCCTCTCCTGCTGATTCTGGCTGGTGCGGGAAAAGAGTATTGCATAGTCCCGCACCAGGCTCTGGTGTATCTCCTCATCCTCAGCTGTGGAGTAGGTGGGGTTCCGCGGGTGGGCCATGTACCTGAGAAAGACAATAACCTGGTATCAGCAATATATGTCAGCAGAATTTGGCACACATACTACACATGCTACTCGACTGTTATGATACAACATATCTCACATATGTAGCATCTGTCTGTCTATTGGTGGATACACATGTAGATGGCCAGGTATCAGTGCTCGGCCAGCAACTGTGCAACAGTACCTGGCAGACTCCATACGACATACTACCAAACACCAGCAGTCAGAACACCGATTCAGGTCAGAAGCACCTCCTCACTCTGGGGGTTTGTATCTAGGTACTGTATGGCCTACATCGGCAACTACTGTGGGCTGACCACACACTGATTGCCCTGGATATACATATCCCACCTCCACCACCAGCACAGATGACTATAGTGCATAACATTACAGATACAAACTTTACACTTTGTAACAGTGATATGGTATCCTTACAGCCCACTGGGCCAGTGGCAGATACAACCCACAATGCTGACCCCTACACAATTGCTTTCTACAGACATCTCCGAGAATGCATGGATCATGCAATCATGCAATCCCATATATGACCAAGACACTCTCCACAAAGGGACAGCATCCTGTCTGGTGGACCTCAGCCATAGACAGATTGTATTACAGAAGACGGAAGCTACTGCAAGACAGAGCATCATTCACTAAAGGGAGGGCATGTCTGAGCAGCACTGGTATCATACTGACTACATGGGCAACACTGAGAGGGAAATCAAGAGTGACACTATAGATGACCAGGAGGCCTTCTTCAGTTATGTTAGCAACCTGGTCAGGAGCCATCCTCTATGCCCATAGGTAGTACACAACACATATTTCACTGACACCACAGATATCGACAACATTGTGGCGGACAGGTTCAGTGCAGTTGTCACCCCGCCCTCTCCCCTGTAATAAGGCATAGTTATCCCAGCTGACTGTAACCTCCCCGTCATCACAGATGTCCAGGTGAGAGACACCCGCAGGACAGCAGAATACACAACATGGATGGGACCTGATGGTATCCCCAGTTGCATGCTACATAACCTCTGACAGGAGCTAAACACACATATAGAAGTGCTATGTAACACTAGCCTGACTACAGGATATGTACCTGTACACTGGCGCACAGCAGCAGTGGTTCCACTCCATGAAGGAGGCACCTCACCATACCAATACAATACAACACAATACATTACATTACAATACAATACTATACAATATGCTATTGCCCCTGTGTCTACAGCAGCATACTGTTCTGCTACCCTGACCATTGTGACACATGTGGTGTGATGGTACCTGCTGCCGTCACACAGTTACACAGGGTGACTCATATGGCATATTACCTATCTGACTAACATTCAGCAGGGGTATGTGTGACATGTACTCATGGGGAGTCTTGCTTCTTAACACTGTGTGGTTTATTGCAGGGTGTGTCTTATCTGTGAGTAGGAACTCTTACCTCCACATGTGCACACTATTGCAGTGGCACAGGCGACACACAGCAGACATTTAGGTTGTGGATGGTGGGAGGTGTTACTATGGTTGTTGGACATCTGTCATGGGTGTGACCTCCATATGTAAATCTGGGAGTGGTAACCTCTATGTGGGTAGCATATGTGTACTCTGTGGTGTTGTCAGTCACTGTGCATTGGTAATGTGTTTGAGTGCATTGTCACAGTGTTGTACATGTCACTGTGTCCTTCTCCATATCTGTAGCTGTCATGTGAGGTCCATACCATGGCATCCATTATGTGGTGTGGGGAGTACACCGACCTACATGTCCATACCTGACTCACCATGTCTGCGGACACATACCATGTGCAGGTATTCCAGGGATAGTGTGCCACTGTGACTATCATTGGGGCCACTATTGTACACATTTCTGACCCTGCTCACCCCTGACACATGCAGTGGTGGGCGGCCAATCACATATCTGGTGGTTACTGGTGTAGGTGATCTGGAATGTGGTATGGTACTCCGGATTTGACACTGGTGTTCACTCCATGCCTTTGTCACGAGGCACCTGTTGCAATACATCTGTACACATGTGCCTCACTCAGACTTTATATACATCTCTCTCTCTCTCTCTCTCTATATATATATATATGTATATAGATATATCTATATATATATATATATATATATATATATATATATATATATATATATATATATATATATATATATATGTCCATATACATATACACACATATATATATTGATGTACATATATTGCTATAGATGTGGAGGGGGCACAGAGGGGTGTGAGTGACAGAGGGGTGGGACAGGCTGTGTTGCAGGTCATCATATACAATCATACCTGTAGGTAGTCAGATCAGTCTGTCTATGTATATGTATCTACATATATCTATATCTGCATGTGTGCATTACATAGATATGTTGGTACAATATTCTATCGACATCTGTCTATGTATTCCTACATCTCTCTCTCTATGTATGTATACATATATGCATATCATATATATATATATATATATATATATATATATATATATATATATATATATATATATATATATACATATATATATATATATATATATATACACATACATATGTTGACATACATACATATCCATATGTTAGACAGGTATATCAACATATTTGTCTACCATACTGTATACACACACTAACATACTGCTAAACATACATAGCTGTGTAACCTAATTTGTACATGGCACTACAACCTACAATCAAACAACATTGATATGTGCACATAGATGCTCTCACATACAAATGTATGTACAGCCTTCACTGATAGTTGCTGTATGTCTCCTGCCCTTTACACATCTTCATATACATATGGATACAGACCAATGACACATATGGAGGGTTCACAGTATGTAGACCTTTATAGTATTACTTTACATTACCTGTGTTTGTCACAGCTGCTTGTGCTGCTGTCTGGTTCTCTGTCCTGCTGCTCCACTTCCCAGTTGTCAGCTTTCAGGTAGCTGTTGCTGAACAATTTGTTTCTGTCTGCTTAATTGCAGTTTTCTCTGTCTCTCTCTCTCTCTGTCTCTGTCTGTCTCTCACGTCCTTCTCAGGGTGCAATGAAAGTAATGCATGCGTGGACATGGAGTACAGCATACTTTTGTAGGTATCTGCATATGTCCATGTGATGGCCTCTGCACCAATTATTAGCCAGCATTTGCTAATTGCATGCAGCCAGTTGTGTACTGATTGCAGTTCTCACTGTGATTTCAGAACAGTGTTATAAAAAGGTGTGTGAGATAGGCGTAGCCCTTTCAGATGTTAAGGGCAGGGACCATGCTGTTATGCTGTGGACAATGTTCTGTGAGTGTAAAGGTTGGTATCTCTCTCATATTTCCAGGTGTGTTGTAGATTAACATTCCTCCATTCATTTATCCAGTTTCATTTACTAACTGTGTATGTACACTGACAACTACAACTACTACTATTGTTAATGTGTGTGTGTGTGTGTGTGTGTGTGTGCTTTCCTTTCACTTTTGCTTGCACTCTGTTGCTAAGGCTTCAATAGTTGCCCTTTACAGTCACTACTTGTATGCCTGCTAGGTGTCTTGACTGTAGTGTGCTGCTGTAGCTTTCCTATTTTCCATGTACATTCACACCTTGGAATGCTTGCTCTATCTGCTAGGGTGTTACAGCATGCAGTGTGGTCTGGCCATGGTGTGGGCCTTGACATCTATTAGGGTATTTGAGTATGCTGCTGAGCAGGCCCCAGAGACTTTCAGTTTCATCAGTTATGTGCCTCATGGAGTGGTACATATCAGTGGGGTACACCCATTAAAATGTCTGGTATGCTGCAGTTGTGACTGTGGGTTAGCATGAGCATATGTATTACTACACTTTTTCTGCCATGCGAGTGGTGAATACATTCCGGACTCCATAGTTACCATTGCATGTGTTACACCTTTCTGCCTACTGTTTGTACATTTCACATGGGGTCTGTGGGGCATCCCTGTAAGACATTCACTGTTGCTATGTCTAGGTTCTTAACTATTCAAATATGGTGGTGTTGGACCCATCATGTGTACAGATATTTGCAGGCTGTCCACATTTCTGCCTCATAATTTGGTCAATATCTCATGCACACCTTTATCTGGCAAGTCACTCTGGGCTCAAGTCAGAATATGGTGACAAACATTCAAGTTCCAGACTGCATACCCTTCCAAACATCCCACAAAGTGTAGACCCTGTTACTTTCTGAACTGTCTGCGTTTGTTGTAACTTTATTTGTAATGTGTCCCTGGTTTTGGGCCTTTGCTCCACATATTTTATTACTTGGTCGGATGTGTTCCTGTAAGAGGTTGTGGGGTATGGGCAGTGCTTATCCTGCTGTGAGTATGTGTGTGTCTTGCAAGGTGCTATGGTGACATTATTACCTACTAGCTTCCAACTAGCATGGCTGTTTCTGTTCACACACTACTATTATGGAAATCCACCAGTTTTGTTTGTGATTCTAAATGTCATGCTTTGTGTACTACACATCTATATTCCCTTTACATTCATTCCTACTGTTACATGATATATTTACTTTAGCACAATGTTTTTATATAAGAGTCATGGCTTAGTGGTAAGTCATGCAGACTATCGTTGCCAAGGTCCTGGGTTGGAGACTCACAGTGGGATTTTATTTTTCTTTTGAACTGAGTACAGGACCTGTCAATCAAAGTGACTAAGGCACTTTTAAGCAGTTGTAACCGGGTTAGCGCTGGTTTCGCTGAGCTCACGCATGCGCACTGGCGGTTAGCTCAGCGCACAAGCGCACACCTGATTACAACCACTTAAACGTGCTTACTCTTGCGCACACCCGTGCTATTTTCCTTGAAAGAAAAGAAAATGGGGAGACAGGAAAGTGGTGAAAAAGGGGTCACAAAGAGGGTAAGACAGTAGGGAAACAAGCTTGGGATGTGCAGGAGGGATGTAGGTAAGGCCCATAGCTGCCCATTTCTTCATCAGCAACAGCTGTGCATATGTATGTAATTTGGTGTGACATTTGAAACCTTCCACCCCTGAGAGAGGTGTCAGGACAACAATAATACTTGTTGTACAGCCAATTGGAATTGATAGGTTCCATGTCCAGTAGACATGTGTGCGGAATGGGCAGCTATGTATGGGGCGTAATTTCTTTGTGGGTACAGAGTGCCCTTTTTTTTTTTTTTTTCAGGTGAGAGTGGTATGTCAGGTGAAGGTAGTCGGTACAGCTGGGGAGGTAGGTTGGGTAGGTTAACAGACAAGACAAACAAGACGCATACAGGGGCGGTGTATGACACGTGTGGGGGGGTTACACAATTGACGGGGACGGAGGTTTGGATATCCAGAGCCCATGAGCCCACAGATGGCAACAGTGGAACTGATATCCCCACCCATAGGCAGTTGCCACTGTTCCTTCACTGCCCAGGACGGGGCTGTGCTGGGGGCTGTGTAGGCGGGGCAACGGGCATGCCCATTAGTTGCACCACCCGTGCCTCGAGCTGGCGTAGGGGCTCGAGGACAGAGTCCCGAATCTCCCTACACACCACAGTCCGGACGTTACGGAGGGTGAGTGGTGGATCTCCTCCGGCCACACTTGCAGAGGGGGGGTGAGCCCCATCCCCTGCATCGCTTCCACCCGCAGGTGGCACAGGGCCACCGGAGGAGGGTCCGGACTCGGCACTAGTGCCAGGTGCACTCGCCAGCTGAGGTGGGAGAGGTGGGTCCGCTGGAACCCGCCTTCCCTGTCGTTCTATGTTTTGCATTATGTCATGACAGTTTGGGTTAGTGACATATAATACCATTCACAATTAGTTGTAACAGCATGCATTAGTATTCCCATTAACCAAACACCCAGATATTCACACCATTGAACAGCGTGCATAACACATGCATAATTTGAACAGAAATACACAGTCCAACAACATGCAGGGTTAATTGATGGCAACAGGCCATCAGGTGTGGATGTATGAACAGGGCAGATGCATCAACAGACATGCAAATATATATGACCCAACAGGACAAACGTCCAGGGGTGTTAATTGTGATTGCACATACCATTTTCACGTGGAATGGGTTATATGTAGTTATAGGTTGGGGTGAAGAAAGTAATATTAACACCTTCGGATAACAATACATATGCTGTACATTTCTAATAGCTACAGTTATATACACACTACTGTTCTAACTACAGTTTCCTATATGTTAACTATTTCAACTTGGTGACAGGACTGTTAATGCAACATCAATATACATTCTATGGTTCTTCATACACATTCATATCTAGCTTTGTTCAGCTACATCTAGGGTACATTGGCTTTATATGGCTGTAGACAAGTGTGGATGTATGGTATATCAGACAAACATCCTATCTGCATATTGCAGACTGAGAGCAACATATCTTGATTTTGGGATACACATTCCAGATGCAGCAACACTTTGAACAGATTTAGCTGTTTGGTGTTGAATCTCACATGCATTTCATTCTGTCCTGACTGCAGTATACTTTATTCAGGGGTTATTACTACTGTATTGCTGGATTCATGGCACTTTCTCACGCTCTCTCACTTGCTTTCATTTTACTATTCAGGATGGTACATCTAGGCTTTATTGACATGTTTTAACAGTAGTTATTACAATCCTTTCCAGCAGTCTCACTTCTGTCATGTTTCAGTATTTCCACAGGGATATATTTCACACATGTGATTTATCATCTTCTGCAGCTATACTTTTCAGCCTGCTGCAGGTTGTGTACTATTTTCTTACAGGCAGGGCATTTTTATTTCAGGATATATGTCAGCACAGTTTCATGTTTAGCTTACACTTACAGGCTGCAAACTATTGTGATCAAGCAATACTTTCATACACTTTCACACTGTTACTTGCAGATTTTATTCCTTACTGACTACACTGCACTCTTATGCTGACTGTCATACTTTGATATTTCTTTACAGTTACTGGTAGTGGATTACTGACCTGCCTGGTGGCGCAACCGCACCAGCCTATCGCCATAGGCTCTGCGGTTCGCAGAACGGACACCTGCAGCTGTAATATAAATGAAGTAATATTGGAATACACATCTCCATAATATTGTTGTTCAACAAATCACTGAAGCCTCCACGATAGCAGCAAATATTATTTTATTGGAATAAAACAAGCGCTTTCACGCATCTAACAATGCGCTTCATCAGGTTACAAATTTTAGATAACAGGAATTCATTTTATATAGTAAAATACGCATCCAATTAACTAAAATTCAGGCGGGAAAAATGGCAATTAAACAATTGTAAGTCCTTGATTACCACTTGTAGTTGTATTCATGCCTATATATGGAGAGCATTTCCTATAGTAAGACTTCTTTGAAATATCATATAACTTTTTATAAAAATACGCTAAATAAATGCAAATGTAAAAAATATTCCCCATTCTCTGATTTGCTGTCCGTCTGAATAAACATTATAATAGATTTGAATATGTTATAATATCTTCTTAGCTACAAAGAATTTCATCTACGACAAGCATCATATATTACGTTCATTCTGTTGTTAGCTACGAATTAAAGTGCTATACCATATCATTTATACTAGCACTGAATGAACCATAGGCTCTGCGGTTCGCAGAACGGACACCTGCAGCTGTAATATAAATGAAGTAATATTGGAATACACATCTCCATAATATCAGATAGTTTAACTTTTTACATACATAATTAAATGTTACTTACTCAGTGGTGGGGCGTTGGGTGTTTGCCGGGCCTCCTGGATCCAAAGGGTCAGTTGGTCCTGCTTGCGTCTCTTCAGGTCCGCATGGTGGTGACGGACCTGCTCACCTGTCCTTGGAATTCCTGTGGCACTGGTGAGTTCATGAGCCAACTGGTCCCACGCCTCAGCCCTGTACGCTCCCCAGAGGACCTGGCCCTGCATGAGTTGGGCCTCATGATTGTGGACTAGGAGCCAGGCCATGTACCTGGACTCCTCAACACCCCACCTCTGCACTCGAAAGCGACTACCCTCTCCTACTCCTGACATTCTGCCTGCAAGTCTGTTCTACAATCATTTATGCTGTGTATTCCCACCTATGGGGCTTATATAGTCCGTTTTTCCCGCACATATCTGTGATTGGCCATTTTGGAATTGTATCAACTTCAGTAAACCTGCATTGTCATGCTGTAGTTTGTATTCATTCCTATATATAAGCTATTATTGCATTTCTAGGTACTGCTGTCATGGCTTAGTGGTTCTGTACCTTGACTATGGTGTATAGTATCCTGGGTTCGAACCTAGCCACTGCTTTTTATTTTTCATGACTGTCTAGACATGTTGAGGGGTGTGTCTGTGTAAAGGCAGTTTTGATACGGCTTGCTCAACGTTGCCCGTCGGTTAGCTTGTTTGCACGGTGCGCAGCTCCGCGCAAACGGGGTACGCTGGTTTAAGCCTCATTTGGCTATCGGCACGCATATTCCACTCAGCTCAGTTAGGGGCACATATATTTAGCATGGTAAACCACTGCTCAGCTACGGGCACTCATTTTGCACCAGTTAAACCAATGCTTATCTACGGGCACATACACTCACTCTGTTGAACTGTAGCTCAGCTATGGGCACATCTGGCAGTTTCTATTCATTTCTTAACTCACATTTCTTCAATATAAATGGGCTATTTCATTGCATTTTACATATATTGTGGTTTTATCTGTACATATTTGTCAGGGACTTGTTTCCTGCTTATTTTGCGAAAAAAAAAAATTTGGTGCTGTGGGGGCTCGAACCATGAATGCCTGCTCTGCAGCCAACATCTCTACCGCTACGCTATTGCGTCCTGGCTTATTTTGCATATTTAGTTCTTATATGCTTTCCCATTGACTGCTAACTGTAGCTGCGCTACGGGCACGCCAGCAAATGGCTCTCACGGTTAAACATCTTTACAATTTAAAAAAAATATGACATGTTCATTTAGATTGTTTTATGTTTAATAGTCTGTAGGGGCATGTGTTGTGTTGTGTTTATTCACATTTCCGTGGACTCTGTTGTGGGTGTCTACTTTGGGCACTTTTACACTTCTGGGGGCGTGTCCGCTTGCAGGGCTCGGCCTACGGACACGCCCCCTACTGTCTTACACGGACCGTGTTTGACTTAGGTGTGATTCAGCATGCTCTCATGAATATGGAGAGCATGCTGACATCACTCCGTTTAACTGCAGCCTCCGTGTAAGAGTTATAACTCTTACACGGAGGCTTCGTGAATCCTGGGGAAGTTCTTTAGTCTCTGAGTATTTCATTAAGTATTATTACTCTGAAAAATAACAACTCACTATATATATATTTACAGTTAGCCTTACATAGCAGAATA
Organism: Protopterus annectens; assembly: GCF_019279795.1. Classification (NCBI taxonomy): domain Eukaryota; kingdom Metazoa; phylum Chordata; order Ceratodontiformes; family Protopteridae; genus Protopterus; species Protopterus annectens. The sequence goes on from NC_056725.1 coordinate 283,994,934, forward strand.
GCAACAGGGTAATTAGTTGCACAGTCCAAGTGAATAAACAGTACTGAAACCCATCAATGAAATTTATTAATGACCCAGTGGTATTTATAATAATATGTTAAAATGACACCTGTGTAACAGGCATTAAAACCGAAGGAATTTTGAAGCTTGCATCAAGAGATATCTTTTGGCATTCAGGACATACAACACATAGATTCTCAATTTCTTTTAATATTTGTGGCCAAATATACCTTGTCAGGATCCTTGCTTGAATCTTGTGCATTTTTAGGTGTAATATGCACATTTCATAATTGTGTGGAAACTTATAGTTGCATACTTGGTTCTCACTGTCTTTACTTACTTTTATAATAAAATCATTTTGCAATTCAATGTGTAGGTAGGACTTGTGAACATTTTGTTCAATGTGTTATCCCACCACACTCATTATATTTTATCTTCCTCTGCTTTCAGCTTCTTCCAGCACAACCTTAGCTATATTTTTCTTGCTCTGCATAAAGTATCCCCTTCCTTCTCTGTCTTCATAAAGTTAATCTAACTTACCTGATATAGCTTGTGATGAGTTGGAAGACACTGATTTCTCTACTAGAAATATAGTCACTGGGATCTCAGTGTCTACCTTTTGTCCTTAGAAAAACAATTAATTCCAGTGAACTTTAGTGTTAGTTGTTATCTGTACCATATTTATTTTTCTTATCCTTTTGTTTTAGAAACTGCATTCAAAGAACCATTTTTCTCTCGATTAGATTTTCTGTATTCTGGATAGACAAGAATTTCAGCAGTGAATTGATTAAGTTTGTCTCTCACTAAGCACTACTCTCTCCTTTTTCTTTCTTAAGGCTGCAGTTCTTCCGTATCAGTGTTGTTAAGCAAATAGTCTCACTCCCTGTTTCCACCCTAGATTAACCTACCTTTGCAAGGGTGTCTCAAAATAAAATGATCTTTTTCTGTTTCTTTTCTTATTAAGATATGTCTGCTGTTTGGAGTCCTAGTTTACTTGAGTCTTCTGTTTATCACTGACAGAAATGCATTTAGAACTCTGTCCAAGTAATGTTTCTTTACAACACTAGTGTAGTCTCTTTTATTGATATTTTTTCTGTGCCAGCACTCATCAGTTGCTTTGAATTCTCAGTTTCTGGGGCTTTCTGTTTTATCCAGAATAAAGGTTTAAAATTTTACTGAGTAGCCATTTTCAGTACTTTCTAGCATAATGTTTTGGGATGCACTCTTTCTAGCTGTAATTCTTTCCCTACACTTCTTATAGTCACTTCTATTCCCTGTTTTGTGATATTCTCAGGCTGCAATGTTTTACTGTGTAATTCTCTTTCTTCTGGCTCTTTTGCTGCAGGCTGCTGTCCCATAGGTATGTGTTGATATATTTATTTAAATAGCTTTTGAAAATCCACAGGTTCTTCTTCTCTCTGTAATCTTTGCCTAGCCATGTTTTACTACCTTTGGGATGTTCTATCATTATTTCTTCATATTTGTTTGACTCAAAGTCAGGAGTTTACTCTTTTACCCCTTTTATACATTAAGACGAAAGATATTTATAGACTTATTTATTTTCTGGCTAGCATTCCAACACTGATAATGTGAACTACCCAAAGGATGGTCATCTGACCAGTCCTGCATTGTGTGTTGTAGGGTTACCACCTGTCCCACTTTGCGAGGGACAGTCCCTCTTTGGGCAGTTGTGTCCTGACAAAAAATTTTAAAAATGCAGGACTGGTCAGTTAGCAATAACAACAGAATAATTTATGATTATGTGGGGGATAAATCATCTCAAATTTTTTTATATATACACATGGGTCCACTTTGTAATTTCGAAATACTAAAATCTCGAAATTCAGTATTTCGAACCTACAAAGCCACAGACTCACATTTTCGAAACCGGCAGAAGTATGAAATTCAAAATACCGAAGGATAGATATTTTGAATTTCTACTTCCGGCAGTACGGTGTGTGAATGTTTGGGTTTAATTTTGGTAAGTTTGTGTGTGTAAGTATGTTGGTTAAGGGTTTAGTGTGTGTAAGTGTGTGTTGTGACTGTTATGTGTGTTTGAGGGAATGTAAGATGTGTGTGAGTTCCGTATGTGTTTCTGTTTGTGCGATCTCGGAGTTAGAATATATAAGTAGGGGTGTGTGGGGGGTGCAGTGCCCCACATGGGGAGTGCAGGGGGGTGTGCCCCACTGCTTATACATAGTTTAGATGGGTTTGTTTGGTTGTGGGGGGGGGGATTTGTGTGTGTGTTTATGTGTGTGTATGTGTAGCGTAATTACGGGATTTTGAATTTCGCGGTTGTGTGTTTTTGAAATTGTGGTTGGGTTTTTGGCTTTTTGAGATTTTAGTATTTCGAAATTACAAAGTGGACCCATACACACACACACACACACACACACACACACACACACACACACACACACACACACACACATGCTTACCTTGCTAGCAATAATATACCAGAAGTAATTTTTTCTAAGATAGAAAAAAATAATCAGATATTATCCAGACCCTCTGAGTTTCCTTTGGTCCACTGAAATTATGAATAAGGGTGGGTTTGACTCAGTTTTTTTAGGAGATGGATCTGCTCACAAACACAGACCTTGACTCAATCTAGTCTAAAATTGTCCTTATCCATTTTGTCATTATTCCCACCATCACTTTCCTTTTACTATGTTTTCATTCACAGTACTATCCTCTGAATTACTTTGCACCTGTAAAGTTATATGATTTGCTCTCTCCCTGTCTTCTGTCCGTCAAAGCTTTGATGCATATGTATATCCAGATATTACTTTTCTATCTTTCCCTAATACATTTACTCTGGAATTATTACTTGCTCTCAAAAACTGTTTCTACACTTTTCCTTATACCAGCTTATCTGACATTGTTGATGAATTACTTTCTTTCTGCTTGTTTGCCTTACTTCAGTGTTTCTGCAATTTGTACTTATGACTGAAAGTGCATTGTTATTTGGAAGTACTTTTCACTAACTAGTACTATTCGCCCAAGAAGACAATATCTTTCTTTAGTACAATGCACATTAGATGTCAAAGTAGCTATGTAGCTCTTTCTGCATGGATGTCCTCAAAAATTAATGCTGTTGGGCAAAGCTTCTCTAAGAATCCCAGCAAAGTTTTCCTTAGACTGTTAATATCCTGCAGGATCTGTATATATGTTTTTATTAAAAGGCCCTGTCTGAAAAGTCATCATTCTGTGTTTGCCTATTTCAATCGAAGAAAAGTGTTATTTTTTTCAAGACGTACATATCTTTTTGTGAAAAACACAGCATGCCATATAAGTTTGGGTTGTGTAATGAGATGTCCAAAAATTTAAATCAAAAGTGCTGCATAGATATATATATATATATATATATATATATATATATATATATATATATATATATATATATATATAAATATATATATTTATATATATATATATATATATATATATTTACATACATAAGTTCTATACGAGCTATCACTGCGTCTGCATGCATTTACTAAAGTTTGATGAATTATGTAATGGCTGAATTTCATTATACTGGCCATTACACAATTCAAGTTATTTGCCTTTTTTGAGTTTGTGTGACCCTGAATCTAGTATATTTAATTTCTGGGGGTGTGGGGCAGAGCCCCCACATCAGGATGTGTGTGTTGGTAGTGATGCCCTGTACATAAAAAGCTATTTTTTGTTTTTCTTTTCATAATTACAAATGTAAACTATTGGTTTACCTTTGAAATTACCTTTTTGAGATGGTTTTAGAGTCAGTTAATGGTAATCGTCAGTGAATTTCTTTTATGCTTTGTGTTTCAGTCAAACTCACTGGTGATTTTTCATTATACTTATATACATATATATATATATATATATATATATATATATATATATATATATATATACAGTGTATATATATATATATATATATATATATATATATATATATATATATATATATATATATATATATACACACACACACACACACACACACACACACACACACACACACACACATGTATGCTTGTCATCACAGAGTACTTTTATCAAAATTGAAAAGGTATAATGTTATAAAAAATACCATTTGGGGTGGCTGCACTAAAGGACATGACCTGCTTCATTTTAAGAGCTGTTGTTCATGTTGTACTGTTTCAAAAATCCCAGTTGCATCCCTGCAGGACTACTAATACTTGACTTGAGAAGAATTGGACAACAGTATTAATTTTTGAGGATGTCCATGCAGGAAGAGCCACAGAGATAATCAGACATGTATTAGGCATTGAATACTGTTGGCAGTCTGTAAAAGTAATGTATAACTTTATGAAAATGTAGTGTTATTGGGAGAAACAGTGATAGGCTGTTCTAGTGATGGACATTGGACAAGTTCTACAGTGGAATCCTTGACTGACATGATGGATGTCACAATAAAAGCAGGTTAGTGCAGCTGAGACAATGCATACTTATGTATGCAGTGTAGCCTCCACAGCTGCATCTTACACTCATCCAGAACAAAAAAATTGCAGTATACAGGCCAGCAGAAGGACCACTGTGGGTGTACATAGCAAAGTGTCAACACTGTTCATCTTATAAATTAGGCAAAAATGGAGAAGGTAGGAAAATGAGAGCAGCACACAGAAGGAAATACCTAATGCAACCATAAGGTATTATAGGTAGAGGATGCGGAAAGGGAGAGTACATTTTTCAGGTAAAGATCCTCGTTGTATTCGGTACAAAGAGAAACACTTAGAACGGAATGTAGCTATAGATAGCCTTGGATGGATAGAAGGAGAAAAACAGATAGAAGAGGCAGACCTACAAAGAGAACCCAGATTCATGCAGATGGGGCATTAGGTACACAGATGGTTGAGAGGAGAGTAAATGGACATACACATACAGAGGTTGAACAAGTAGTGATGGAGACGACTGGACAACAAGCAAGGATATGGGAAATGACAATCAAGGCAGGTTGGAGAAATGCCAGGATAATGATAAGTATAGTTCTTGCATGGTTGGATGTCAGGCTCACTACAGGGCAACAAACCCAGATATCACTCACTGGAGTAGCAGATGGAATTGGACAGTTGTTCCCTGATGGGTGAGACTTGCATATAGTAAACCTCCACAATTCATACTAGAAGATACTCCACATTTCCAAAGGTGATATTCATTTGCTGGCACAACTTATCAGCCATAAGCCTCTGAAACTGTACTTGGAGAACAGAGAATACCATTTCTGTCCACAATCAGAAATTAAGTCCTTGCCCACTCTCCTAAAAACTGAACATGATGACAAAAAATGGCTCATCCAGATCAATTCCAGTAGTGGGATTATTGTCTTCTTGGTGAAAAATAGATCTGTTCATCACTGGTGAACCAGTGCTCAACTCATTGCCCAGCAAAGCTGGCAGTGACCATGGCCTCACCTCTTCTGTTTCCACTTACGGACCTGCAGAAGGATGGCACAATAAGAAAAATGTTACTCACTTATGCTACAAATGAAATAACAGTTGCACAGTGGACTGGTGTAGATGTCTTATGCACTGCATTTCTCAGAGATGCACCCCCACCTTCTGTAACACCTAATCAGTGGGTTTGCATAATAAAGAAGATATTTACCTCACAAGTCCAAGGTGCTGGGTTTGACTCTTGACCTTTGAAAAAAACTGACTAGGCTTAAAATGACCCAAAAGGGAAGCTAGTCTAATTTTTACATATGAACTTATAATCTGCTCATATTCGGCTATTACTCCTCAGCATGGGGAACATAAATTCTCTATTCTTAGCCTTAAGGAAATTTGTATAATAGGCTAGAAAGCAGAATACAAACGTGCACTTGTAGGTTCCTGCTTCTCCATCACAGTAACATGAATGGATATAGTTTATAATCATGGTGCTATTGGTGAACACTTGCTATGTGCAAGAGTGTGCTGTAGATGACAATGTGCTTGTTGAGGAGGTTTACATTGTAGCTTCCTCCTTTGCAACAGTATGCAATCATGCTTTAATTAAAATGTCATAAACTTCCTGAGTTATCAATTACATTGCAGTAAAAAAAAAAATCATAACACGATCTAGTTACCGGCATAAAAACAAACAGGAATGAAATGTCGCCACCCTTCAAAATTATCACAGCTCTCTGTTGCTCACTCTTGTGAATTGAAGTCTCCATATCCAACAGGTGGGTCCTCCATGAGTTGAGTGATTTCCATTCATTACTGTAGAACTGTACAACAAAGCAATTTCATGTAGTTTCTACAGATTAATTCAGTTTACAGACAATTTAGATTTGCTGTATGTAGCCCCTTCAAATATTTTTTTTTTTCTAGGGATAATGTGCAAAACAGCTTCAGTTATATATTAATTGAGTTTGTAATTAAATACTTCCAGAAGTCAGTGTATGCCATCAGTGCTGTAGTTCAGAGGGATGAGGCACTTGTTGAGTTGTAGATTGCACATGCCCTAGAGGATCCAACTAGGGAAGGCCTGTGAGTGAGGAAGTGACTCAACAGTTCTTGTTCTCCCATCCTGGATAGTAGAAAGAAGCTAAGCTAAATGTATGCTGCCGCTATCTCAATAATGTACCACAATGTTTTTTTTTTTGCATCCTGCTTGCACCAGCATGAATGAATGAATGGATGGATGGATGGATGGATGGATGGATGGATGGATGGATGGACAGGCACCACTTTCCCTGAATGTATGAGCAGCAAGGGGACCCCAGTGATGCTTGGAAGGTACCAGGGAAGGAAAAATAAAAGACAAATATACATAATCCTCTGTCTATCTATCAACTATGTACCTTAAAATATTATACTGTACTATGACTGACAACTGCAATACCATAAAAGATGTAAATTCACATAAGGTGCTTAATCTGAATGTTAATATTTATCTAACATTGTTTTAATTGTAAAATCAGTGATCTTAAAATGAATAAATGCTATACTGTCTTTTATGAGAGCCTTGTATTGCTCTTTGTTCAAAACCACCCTACGCATTTCCTTTCCATACTATCTGTATTTATTCTTCATTATTCTGCTAAACTCTGCATTAATTTCTCCAACTGATGCATCTCCCACCTCTCCCTATTTTTTTCTGGTTCTCATATACACTCCATTTGTTATGACCATCCTAAATAATAGAATAACAATACTTCTTCTCTAAGTGTTATTTTATCTCTCTCTTATTTCCCTTCATCATTTTCTTGTCCTTAGATGTGCAATATGTGTTCTGAAGTATACTGAACAGTTTAATCTGTTGTCCTGTATACCTACATCTCTTACATATTGCCCTTTCATGATATTATGTATTTTCATATTTATATGTAGTGATAACTGCTTTGCTTCTTATGTCAGTTATATACAATGCTTTGACTTGTATTTGTTACTCAATAACTGTACTATGTATATAATATAAATGGTTTATTTATTCTTTCCATTATTTGAATCCACTGTAAATGATCTATGATCTGTTTGAATTTCATGATCAAAAAAAGGTACATGCATACAGTGTGAGCATGCGTACCTACAGACATAAATGAATAAAGAAAAAGACTTCTAAAGAACTAGATAAATAAATGAATATGGGTCTGGAGCATTAAATACACTGTCAAAGGGTAGGATTCCAAAAATTCTTTCACTATGCTGCTTTGAGTAGTCAGTGTAATTAAAGGGGCAATGACATGTTTTTGGAATAATTAAAGGGGCAGTGTTACAAAAATAGTTCACGTGTAATATGTATGCAAATTGTAATGTTCACTATGCAGTTTTATGGATAATATATTAAAGCAGTGTATCTTTGGCTTTGCTTGCATTAGGGTTACATAGAGGCATGGACACACACACACACACACACACACACACACACACACACACACACACACACACACACACACACACACACACACACACACACACAAGCATACAGACACAGACACACACCCACATATATTTATATCTGTACCTATTTAGATATATATATATATATATATATATATATATAGATCAGCTCTCTCTCTCTCTCTCTATATATATATATATATATATATATATATATATATATATATATATATATATATGTATATATATATATATATATATATATATATATATATGTATATATATATATATATATATATATATATATGTAGATCTAGGACCATTGAATGAAACTTCAACAGTCCGAATCCATCTTCACCGAACACACTTTAACGAAAGTGCTTTTACTGAAAAAGCACTTTCGCTAAAGTGCGTTAAAAAAAAAAAAAAGACAAAAACAAGAAAAAAGAATTTATGCAGGGGGGCAAGCCCCCCTGCACCCTCCACACCCCCCTACTTTAATATTCTCACTCTGAGATTGCACTAACTACAGTGGGGAAAAGGAAAAAATTCCCCTTATCCGCACCGTAGTATAATCTCTGCAACAGTCACTCCCCCACAGCTCCCTCTACCTACAGACATACTTCGGTGAAAAGCACTTTCGCGGAAGTATGCCTGGCCATTTAGGATACGGTGAAACAGCCATTCGCACATCAGTCCTAGACCTATATATATATATATATATATATATATATATATATATATATATATATATATATGTATATATATATATATATATATATATATATATATATATACGTGTGTGTGTGTGTGTGTGTGTGTGTGTGTGTGTGTGTGTGTGTGTGTGTGTGTGTGTGTCTGTATATACATGTATATGGCCACCATGCATTTTATCAAATGTTGTTTTGGTCAACAAATGCTTAAGGGTGGTTGAGATTGTCAAAAAACTGGATATTCAAATGTCCAATATCTTAAAGTGCTGTTTCTTTAAAACAGGTGAGTGTTGATTGAGAGTCGATAAGAATGTGTATCTCCCAGATTCAAAAAACTCCATGCAAGAATAAGACTATTCTTGCATGGAGTGGCTCGTGTCCGTTTAGAACACCAGCGTGCCTTGAATATTCATGAAAGTATGGTGCTGTATTTCCTATATGGACATGAACCATGAATGAGTGCAGGGGTGTATCAAACTAGTGCATGAAGCTAAACATGCCTCCTTCACTCAGAAAGTGCTGTATGGCACTTTCTAAGTCAAACTGGCATAATATTAGAGATTTGCTATAGCACTTCTGGGAAGGCAGATCCCAGCAGATCCACCTGTCCTGCCTCATCTGGCCATGGCACTGAGCCCCAGCAAATCTGGGTCCCAACCTGGCCTTTCTCTTCTATTGGTCCTGCACCACATTTGGGTGGAACCACCTCAGGGGACGGGGCTTTCCCTCTTCTGGGAGCGGACACAGAGAGGAGGCCGTCATCTGTAGTGAGGTTCGGGGATTGGTGCACAGCATCTTCTGAATGGAGTTTAGTGTTCAGCTATGCCAGCTTGAGGGCCACCTGGCACAATATGAGGGTCAGTCTGCCCCTCCTGTTCATCCTCCAGCATAGCCACCTTCGGGGCCGTGAATGTGCAGTGGTGACTGACCATGGTTGGGGATCTAAGTCCCACTGTATCCATTTGAGGCTCATGTGCATCCAATTCCCAAACACCCTCCCTGTCCAAGGTGTTTACTCCCCACATGTGTCATATACCACCCCTGTCTGCTGTCTTGTCTATCTTGTCTGTCTTTCTACCCAACTTACCTCCCCAAATGTACCTACTATCCTTCCCCAACATCCCACTCTCACCTTAAAAAAAGGGCAATCTGTTCCCCCCTAAAAAATTACACCCCATACATAGCTGTCCATTTCACACACGTGTCCACTAGACACATGTAATATAGTCCAATTGGCATGACAGCACATTACTGTTGTCCTCACTCCTCTCCCAGGGGTTTTAGTGTCCAAAGTCACTTCCAAATTCTGTAGACATTCACAGCTGTTTTGTAGAAAAAATGGACAGCTATGGACCTTTCCTACACTCAAGCTGCACATCCCTAGCTACCCTTCATACTGTACTTCCCTCTGCATCCCCCTTTTTTCAACACTTTCCTATCACCCCTTCTCCTTTTCTTTCAAAGAAATGAGGGCAGGGGTAAGTGGGAATAAGCACCGCTAAGTGAAGCTAAAACGGATTAACCATGTTTTAGAATTGCTTAACATCTGTGCCACCCCCCCCCCCCTAACTATATATACTATCTCCAGGATCACACTACAGTGAGGAAAGGGGCATATACCTTTTACTTAACTTATACACATTGCCACTACTATGTTGAAATTTAGCGTTGTAAGGTGTCAGTGTTATGAGTTTCAGTCAAGTGAGTTTTCATTATTATGAACTTTAGGTTATATGGTCTCAGTCAAATGAATTTCAAACAAATGAAATTTCGATTATATGAAGTAGACCCATATAAACATATATATATATATATATATATATATATATATATATATATATATATATATATATATACATGTATTTATATAACATGCAGTGCAGTCATACCTCAGAACCATACCTATCAACTTCTTAGTACAAGAAACCTGCACAAAGGTTGTACAAAGTGGGGGACAATGGGCCACATATAGAGACATATTCCAAATATTGCTGTCATAAGCAAACATTAGCACAGCAACAGGGTGAGTTTCAGCAGATACATCTGAAGGATATGAGGATGGGAGCTGACATGTTATGTCATTATTCACTGACATAAAACCTTGGATCATCACAGTGATTTACCAGACAAATACAAATAAACTGTGAAACAGAACCAAAGCATGGGCCAAACATCTGGACATTCTGTGAAAAGCCTGGCAGTGGAGAGGTATGCTCAGAACCCCTTAGGGCAATGAATCTGGACCAAGCCTGACAAAGTGGTGGGACAAAGGCATGACAATAGAGATGTATCCAAAATATATGAGTAGATAGCTGAGAAAGTTGCTGTACTGGCACTGTTAGTCCTAACATATATTGACTGAAATATCACAGGTTTGGGACTCAGTTGCTTCTCATTAGTTATTGACCCCAATCCTCACATCATTTCACTGATAAGTCAGGAATACACAACAGTTATGGGGACCAGACCAAAGGTATTGGCCAGACAATGGTACATCTTATGAATATGTGGACATAACCCAATAGTAGGGAAAATGCACTGAGCTAACAAGTACCATCCAAACTACAAGCAGACTGACATAACACTACTCAAATCCAGCTCTGCGGCTGTATACATGCATTTGCAAATATATCAGGCACTACAGGGATATAACACAGGTGTAAAACAGACACTGGTGTGAAAGTGCATACCTGCAAACAATTGCACCACAGTCACAGTGACATACCAGTAAGCAAACTGAACACTGCACTATAATGACAGTGTGAACACACATATCCCATTTCCACTCAGACATCACCCCTACATATACTGCCCCATGCCACAGTGTATTGGGAATCTGGAGGTGTTATGGGACATGTCATGGTCTGCCCGTATAAACATATAACAACTTATAGTGAACCAGAACCCGGAGCACCATGCACAGTTAGATAGAAAGGGGCCATGACACTCACATGTACCCCCTCCTTACACACCCAAATAACATGTACACACTACACTTCTACACAATCCTGACAGTCTGTCAGCAATGGCCAGACATTCACAGACATCTCCAATGTACGGTTTACCGCATAATGTACAGACTCAGGACTTGTATCTATGGCCTATTCCCCGTAACATGTCTGTGGGTGTACTACATCATTGGAATGGTAGAAGGAATGAAGGAAATACATAATTATACTAAATACCTGTGAGCCTCTTAGTGCATGACATCTGGACAAAACACAACATAATTTGTGGACAGAGGCCCAAACACAGGTGTATATGAGACATATGGCTGTTATACACTGAGATGGTTGCTGGTGTTACTGGGTTTGTTGTAATATATCCTTTCTGAGGGATATGAAGTCAGCAATAGCAGTGCATATTAGTATTTAATGACTGCATTCCCCAGAGTCCCCTACTGATTTTAAAAGGATAACTACTGTCTGGGGAACAGACCAAACATAACAGGCAAACGTCTGGCCAGTCTGTGGACAGCATGCCAGTTGAGAGGTATATCAGAGACATATCACTGTCAGATGTCACGTCACTTAGTAAATGCATGTCTAGATGAACCCTGTCAATCTAGCAACTCTCCATGTGTATAACAGCACTAATGACTTACAATCTGTACCCAATTCTGGAGCTTTGTCCCCCATGTTGTTTGCCTGTCCACACATGTCCTGTCCTGTGTAGTATTTCCATCTACTGTCTGTGAAGCTGTAGCCCCCATACCTCTGTAATGTCTCTCACACAGGCAAGGAAAAGGGGCAAGGCCCACATGAAGGATATAGGTGACTGGCTGCAGACACGTGACATGTACACATCACCTCACTGTCCCCCCATAGGTACACGTGCATGTCCAGCACCTGCACCCTACCCTCATGATCGCAAAGCAGGTCTGTAATGGCTTCTCAAAGGCAACACATAGAGATCTCCATAGGCCTAATACCATTCCTGGAGGCATCCTACATGAACACAGGCATGGTTTCTCAGTCACATTCTGCAATGTAGTCTACCACAGCCTGAGCACTGGTGTCATCCCATCTGCACAGAGGAGAGACAGAAAGTAGATAGAAAACAGGTTATGCATTAGCATGAATGTTCTGAAGGATATGTAATATATGTCATTATTACATGACAGCAGTCCTCAATGACATGGCCAAAAAACACAATGCTCTACCGTTATTATAATAATATGATATAATTATCCAATAGGAGATATATAAATATATATAGCTCAAATCCCCAAAACAGGATAGTGCAATGCTCAGAGTTCCAGCTTTGCATGCAGGGGTGCATGGTTTGAGTGCTACAACAGACAATCCAATTTTAAATGGAAAAGCAGTGTTAAACATACTATTTTAATAGCGAAATATGTGATAAATGATTTTGTCAATTAGGGTACTGTAGCTGGTCTAACATGGAAGTGTGAGTGCATATAACATGTGAAACCACACATGTATACCTAAGTGATCATACAGTATAGTCACACCCCTTGCTACTGTAATGACAGCACATAGAGACATGTTATGTAAAGGAAATCATATACACTTACTAAATGAAATCATTACTCTGCTATTTTCTAAGAATTGAATATAAGCAATAGTTACCAATGCCCAGCTATGCTTAACAGACTTAAGCATGGCTCAAACATGAATACTAAGCAGCAGGTAGTTCAGCTAAGTGGATTTGAACACTGCTAAACATCACTAAGGCTAGCCTACATGGGTTAAGCACCTATTAGTTTAACTATGTGTTGGCATCGCTTAGCATCACACAAACCCACACAAACCCTCTTACAACTGCTTAAAACTGCCTTAATCACTGTGTTTCCATCAACTTCTGTTCTGCCCAGCTATAAAATATACAGCCCTTGAACCCAAGACCCTGTACACCAATGTCACAGCAATCTACCACTAGGCCATCTTAGTTGCAGTATTTCAGGATGTTTTTTCAAACATACCATGCAGTACAGTCAGTTTACCTTACGGAATGGACACTGTGTAATCACTAATGATTGGCATTTACAAAAAAAAAAATACATACATATATATATATATATATATATATATATATATATATATATATATATATAAAAACATAGATATATAGATACATAGATATGTATGGAGATGCATATATATGTATAACAATATATAGATGTATTACCGATAAATACTGAGGTGTATAGATATCTGTTACAGGAGGTTTGGGAGGTCACTCATTGGAAGTTCTAGCTTGGCTGGAGTATTCATTTAGTTTTTTCTGATTGGTTTTTCAGTGTGACCTTCTAACTCTTTGTTTTAGTTTGTTATTTGGGATATTGTGCAGTCACCCTATTGATAATGGACATCAGCTGGGTATAACAACCCTGTATTTCTTATGCTTAGTCAAACACTCTGCTTATGCTATGCTGATGAGGTCATAACAAGGCAGAAATATGCATATCCATAGCTAGTGGGGTTTGGCTTTATTGGCCTGAAATTGTCCATTAAAATGACTTTAAATGTAAAAGTCATGGGCAATCAGAATCGCCATATAGCTGAAACACCTGATGTTCATAGGGGTAATTTGCATATATCCCATGTGCCTCTGTTACAGGAGGTTTGGGAGGTCACTCATTGGAAGTTCTAGCTTGGCTGGAGTTTTCATTTAGTTTTTTCAGACTGGTTTTTCAGTGTGACCTTCTAACTCTAAATAAGTAATCCCAATTAACCAAATCGAATGTACAGTTTATATCTAGACTAATTAATGTTAGGTTTTTATTTAAAGGTTTGACTGATTCTATTAAAAATAAGGTTCTTTTGATGTTATCATAAGAATTTCTATTTATAATGAAACCAATTTGATCATCTTCTACTAGTGATGGTAAAAATATTTTAAGCCTATCGGCATATATTGACATAAACATTTTATAATCAACATTTAACAAAGAAATTGGCCTATATGATGAGCAATGAATAGGAGCTTTATTAGATTTCAGGATGGGGGAGATAAATGTATATTTCTATGAGGGTGGAGTTATATTTCTATTTTGAGCACTATTGTAAACCTTATGTAATAATTCTAATGTATTCAAAGACAAGATCTTATAAATTTCAGGAATAATTGTTTCCTGGAGCTTTATTTAATTTTAATTTGGTAATTTGTGTTTCAGTATCTTTTAAAGTAATGGGTTTGTCTATAATATTAGTTTGTTCATTTGATAGTTTATTTTGGGTATATTTATTAATAAAAGTCCCAATTTCTTCATTAGAATCAATTGTCCCAGTATGCTGATTTATATTAATGAAACATTGTCAAAATTCTGTCAATATCTTTTGTGCGTCTGAGACTGTCCCTTTTTCCTTAGGTGAATATATTTCATTTATATGATTAAATTTGGATAGTCTTTCAGTTTTATTAGCTAACATGTTGGTACCCTTATATCCCCAGACTTTTCCACCAAACTATTAGGAATTACAATTGATAATAATCTCACCTTTGACATTCACATTAATAACACTATTAAATCTGTTAATAAAGAACTGGGCTCCCTATATAGGATAAAACCTTTCTTGACTCCAACTGCCAGAAAGACTACTGCCCACTCCCACCTAATTTCAATTCTACTGTATGCAGCTCCCATATATACTAATCTAAAAAAAGTAATCTTACCAAACTATCCAACTACTATAATAGTATTGCTAGATTTGCCACCGGAAACCCATATAGAACTCACCATTGTCATAACCTTCATCAACTAGACTGGCTGGAAATAAAAAACCTTCTGATACTTTCCCAACTTACCATCACTCTTAAAATTTTTTATCAACCTAATAATACCTCAGTACTAAACAACCTTATATCACCCTATAGGAATCTTGAGTCCTTACGCTCCTCCAATAAACTACTTACTAGGACCACCAAGTCAAACAACTTAGCTGGTGACTCACTATTTTCAAATACCGTGGGAAAACAATGGAACCTCTTGCCCTCTGACCTTACCACACTTCCATCCCTCTCTCTCTTCAAGCAAAGTCTTAAGGCATACCTTAAAAATTACTGGCTATGCCCTTGCTGTTACCCAGACTGATCTTCTGGACTTCTCATTGTCATCTCTTGGCCTCCCACTCTCCTACTCTCTTTTCTATATTCTCCCCTAAATTAGAAGGTACTTAAGTAATCTCTACTACTTGACAACAATTAGATATCTTGTCTGCTGAGATATCAATGTACCCTGTTGGTAGTATTCCCTGCCTCTTGATTAATATACCCTCCTTTTTTTTTCTCTCCCTTC
Source organism: Protopterus annectens (assembly GCF_019279795.1). Taxonomy (NCBI): domain Eukaryota; kingdom Metazoa; phylum Chordata; order Ceratodontiformes; family Protopteridae; genus Protopterus; species Protopterus annectens. The sequence goes on from NC_056725.1 coordinate 284,010,743, forward strand.
CTTTTTTTCTAATATGTCTAGCATATAATCCTTAGAAAAAGTAACTGTCTGCATAAACTAGATTTACCAAAGTTTTAAATGTATTTTCTAATAGTGTCTTGGGATTGCCCTAGACTTACATGCTGTAAAATGTTCTGTAAATGTATGATGTATCTAGTATAGTATGTCTTTTTGTCTTCCTAGAATTTATAGCTAATTCCTTTTTGTCTATTTTAAACCTTTTGGTGTGGTGGTGGTATGTTTTACAATTGGAGCTTTTCTCCTCGGGCCTCTGCTGAAAATGGAAATATATCCAGCTGGACTAGCCCGGTTAACAAATGTTAAATAAATAATAAAAATGTTGAGTGACCGTGAATTAGTGGAAAATTATATAAATTAAAATTTTTCCAAAGCAATCATAGTTTTATGATTTAATATCTCTAGATACTTATTGTTTATTGCATTTATTTCCTTCTTTTCCATTTTTATCTAAAGATCTCTCTTGATTATGTTTTAATATATCTAATTTATTTTGTATGTCAAGTAGTTGTTCATCTCAACCTTTGTTATTTTTATAAAACCAATTAAGAGTTATTCCATAAAAATAAGCCTTAAGAGCATCCCATATATAGATTTCACTGGTTTCATTAGTGTTATTAATGTCCATAAAGATCCGAGTTTCTAAATCTATAAATTCTTTAAATTCCTATAATTTTGTTATATAAGCTGGTATTTTTCTTATTTGGGTACCGTAATTACTATTAATTGTAATTTCAAATAGGATGGGATTATGATCTGAAATTGGACATTTGATTATTTTGGTATCTATTAAGGAATCTATTAAGTTATTAGAGAAAAAAAAAAACTCTATCTTAGAAAATGTATTATGTCTGTGGGAAAAAAGTATATAATAAAGCATTGGGATTTGTGAAATTACTTATATCTTTTAATAAATATATGTCTGAGAATTCCTTTAATTTTTTAGCTGATGGTGTGATTTTTCTCTTATTACTTGAAGTTGAATCTTTGGTGTCCAGAATACAGTTGAAATCTCCTGCCAGTATTATGTTCCCTTTAGATAATTGTATAATAAAGTCTAAATTATATTTCACAGTGTTAGTTCTTATTCCTGGGATCCAGTATATATTTACAAACATATAAATGTTCTTATTTAATTCAATTGAAACAAGACAAAACATTCCTTTATCATCTCTAAATGTGTCAATTATTTTTGGACTTGTCAAAGAATTGTTCCATAGTATTGCAACTCCTCTTTTTTTGAGTGTGTTCTGAACTTACTAGTACTTTATATGGTTTGTTATTTAGTCTGACTATATCTTCATTTATTAAATGTGTTTCTTGTAGAAATATTAATTGAGATTTATGTAATTTGATGAATTTAAATAAATTACCCCTCATTCTAGGATTGTTTAGTCCATTTATGTTTAGAGAAATACCTCTTAATGAGTTCATTTAAAGGAATATAGAGAATATAAGAAAGTTATTAACCAAATTAATTTATAATTACTAAATGTAGAAATACTATATAATTGATTATGCTTAACGTCTAATAGAGATGAAAGCAAAATATTATTTATTTCTTTATCAGTGTTTGAGAATGTCAAAGGAATAAATGTTATAAAACTCTAATAATATCACAAACATTATAACCCCTTAGAACCCACCTGGAGTATAAAACTCCCAATTTGAGTGACATACTATCACTCAAATTAACCTTCTAACCAATAACAACCTATATTCAGCAACTGTCTAATAAGAGATATATACTTAGAATTAATATGGCTTCATATGAACACACCATATTAGTATACTATTAGTACACAAAAATTACATAAACAATATAAAACATTAATAGAATATCTATACATTAAATATATTTCATCTGAACTGTATAAGAAAAAGTAAAATATAACCATAATCATTCATTTGGAATATTGCTAAATGATATATTTCAAATGACAGTTTCAATTTGTTTTAATATAATAATAAACTTCAATCCATAAAACAGTAATCTAATATCCATTTGTTCTGAAATATATTGTAAATATATAAGTAGATTGACTTTGGTGAACCAGTGTATGAATATATAATATTTATATATTCTATTGTAATATTATTTACCTTAGTGTCTTAACTGTTTAACTTATCACTTTTCTTATAACTATTCATCAAATGTAACAGTTCCAACATACTTCATAACATGAAAACTCTTTAGAAATATGTATTGCAATAAAACTAAAATAACTGATATATTTATATTTATATTTGTATAATATTAAAAATGTACGTATTATTTGTAAACGAGAATCAATCTTTACAAAATTACAATTAATGAGGAAATTTTTGTGTTGCAAAGGGTACCAGTAAACATAAGTAAGTAACTTTACAGTTCAAGCTTTTCTTGACTGCAGTATTGGGATGATGATTTCAGAGAGACATATTAATACTGAACCAATTATAGCAGTAGGATACACCTTCATAACTGAATCAGGTCTACGCTTCATATATTTATGTGCGTGTGTGTGTGTGTGTGTGTGTGTGTGTGTGTGTGTGTGTGCGTGTGTGTATGTGTGTGTGTGTATGTGTGAGTAAGGAAAGAGAAAATCTAAACCTGCTTCTCAACAGAATCAAATGATTGCATAAACCTTTAAGGACACGTTTAGAAACGTACTATATGAATATTAGTAAAATTAATAAAGATAATAATAACAATAGTGGTAATCAGCCTTTCATATTCTGATGTAAGTTAATGTTCACTACTCACATGTTTCTGTTCATTTCCCTCAGTCTCTTTTCTTAAAACATTTAATTTTCAAGGGTATGAGAAAAAGTAATTTAATGGCTTTAAACTTTTCTTCTCAGATCTATAATAAAAGTAGTGAAGGTGATCCCATTTTATTATATGTGTTTGAAGGTTCTATGCGACTGTTGTAATCTCACCAGTTCAAGGTTCAATCTGTTATGTCAAGATTCAAGCATCAAGAGCAGGAGGAAACAGTTATATCTGAAGAGGCTTCTCTTGTCTGATCACAAGTCTCATTAGGTCAGATTAACACACGAGATTATCTCAGCGGGATATGTAAGTATACATTTTAAACTGAAGCTTCTGAGCAGCTCGAGCCTTATCCATCACATACAGACCCGATATCCTGAAAAGAAAGGCAGAGAGAAAAAAAAAAATAAAACGGAACCAAGCCACCACAGTACTTTACGTTCAAAACATCCCTCACTAAAACTTCCCATATTATATCCATTCGCACCACCACCAAACCACTAAACACAACCCAATTGCGAAATAAGTGAGGGTAACCAATACTTATTACAAAACACGAACAATTCTAATTATACAAGGCATTTTATTTAAAAGCCATAAACAACTACTATCTCAATGATCCTTGAACACGATAAGCATTTCATGAAACAAGACCAGAAGCCTGTAAACTACAATGTTGCTAACGGCAACCATCTCTGCCCTACATATTCCACAAAACATATAGTAAACAACACCTCCACCATCCACACGCTGCAGCATATCCCACAAATAAAAGACATCAAAGAAACGTCCATACATTCAAATGGCATGCTTATATCACTGCCGAACAACATCAGTTAGCATTTGCCTTTGACTTGCTACTAGAACAAGCTTCACAACACCATAACTTTCCACAATAACCAAAAGATGAAATCAACAAACTACTCTAGCGACTTTATGAAATAACAAACATCCTTTCAATTAAATAAATAATGCAATAGTACTACTTCATGTTCATTTTAAACAAGGAAATTAAAGAGTATATTGTAACATGTATAATGTAGCAAGAAAAGGAAATTATTTAAATAATAACTTACCAGTTGTCTCAATTTCTTTCTCCCCAACGTCTGGGTTTATTTTGTATCTAGTTCAGAAATTATTAGTTTTGTATGTTGTGAAGATAAAGTCATTTCTTGTGTTTTTTTCATTTGTTCTGTACTAATTCATGTTCTATTTTCAGCAAGTCTTTTTGTTCTAGTATTTATCCATTCCATATCTTCAACTTTTGCTAGTATTTTGTTTGTTTAATGTAAGAGAAGGCAGAATTTACGTCTTCAAATATATTTGTAGTATTTTGATGAAAGAGTTTTAGTCTAGCAGGGAATAGTAGTTGTGTTTTTATTTGATTTTTCCTTAGTTCTCTTATCAGTGGTAAAAAACTTTTCTTTTAGATAATACCAAAGGAGAATAGTGATTGCAAAGCATATCAAACTGTCTTTTATTTTGATTGGAGCTTTAGACCAAGCAGTTTTAAGAACAACTTCTTTGTCATGTGAAGATAAAAATTTGACAATTACAGATCTTGTTGAGTTACTTTTACTACTTTTTGATGAAACCAATGACCTGTGCGCTCTCTCAATTCCATAGGATAGAGCTTCAGGAAGATCTAAAACTTCAGGTATCCAAGATGTCAGAAATTTCTCCATATTATTATTTTCTATATTCTCAGGTAAGCCAAATATTCTTACATTATTATGACAGGACCTATTTTCAAGGTCATCTATTTTTGTTTGAAGTAATGTATTTTGCTTTAAAAGAAATTCTATGTTGTACTCACCTTCCTGTATCCGAGTTTCCATGTCATTTAATGCTGTTTCTATCCCTGAAATTAGTCGTTTTTGTTGCTGCATATCCTCATGAAGAATGTCCATCTGCTTTGAAGATTTTTCTTTAAAAGTATCCAATTTCATATCCAATCTGTCTATTTTGGAAGTTAACTCTTGGATATTAGTTAACAAAGATTGCAGATCCTTTTTAAAAGTTATGTCAGTATGTGAAGTTTTTGTGAAGCTCATGTTGACCGATGAGAAAGAATTTCTTACCACAGATTTGACAGGAAAATTAATGGTATCAAAAGAAATGTTTTAATACTATCCTAGTATACTATATAAAGAATCCAATTATATAAAAATTTCCACTATTAGAATAGTATTTTTTAAAAATGCCTGTCAAAAGTAATTTGAATAGACAGAGCTGAAGTAAAAGGCTGCTACTCAGAGCTCATGCTAACCATACACTGACGTCTTGACTGTACAGATTTCCATACATTGTCCAGCCTTTGCCCTCATATTTATGGCACCTACCCCACAACATGTGTGGGGTTCCACAACATCACTGGGATGATATCAGGAACGACAGCACTAAATAATGATAGACCATACCTATCAACCTCTCACTGCTTGACATCTGGACAAAGCCTGACAATTGTGGGACAGAGGGCCAAAAACAGGGGCATAATTGAAATATTGCTGTTATAAACTGATAAAGTTGCTGTTGTAACAAGCTTAGTTGTAGTGTATCTTTTCTGAGGGATATGAGGGCAGAAACACCAATGGATGTTAGCAGTTACTGACTGTAATCCCCTTAGTATGCTACTGATTTTCCAAAGACAAAAAATGTCTGAAGAACACACCAAACATAGGACTCCAAACTCTGGACATTCTACGGATAGCCCTACAGTTGAGAGTTATGTCAAACACATAACACTGTCAGAGTTAAAATCACGCAGAAACTCCATGTCCACACAAACCCTGTTAGACTAGCATTAATCCAGATGAATAACAGCAATACTTACATTCTGTCCCTATGGAACATTCTCCCCCATTTTGTTGGTCTGTCTCCACAGTTTTCATTGTAAGAGGTATTGCCAAATACCCTCTGTGATGCTGTTGTTCACACACCTCTATGAAGTCCTCCTTACAGGCAAGGAAAAGGGCCAACGCTCACATGAAGTACTCAATTATAGGTGTGTGTTGCCATGCCATTGGCTATATGAATAAAAACATAGCTTTTCTGCATGCAGTTAGCAAGTGGGGGACACCAATTGGTGCACAGGCCATCAGCTGCTCATGAACATTACCTACAAAAGGCAAGCTGCTGCCTATGCAAAACAGATGTACACCCTACATCCATGAGAGAGAGAGAGAGACAGAGGCAGAGACAGAGAGAGAGAGAGAGGGAGAGAGAGAAACCTTAGTAAAAAATTCAAAAAACAGCAGGATATAACCACCTACACTTGGAAAAAAATAAGGTCTGTCAAACAAGTAAGCATGTAAGGGACTACAGTAAGGGGTATGTAAGAATGGAAAATAGGAAGTTTAACATATATGTCTCAACAAGACTTGTTGTACTGATATATTGCTGATCAGAACCGAAGGCCATAACATATGGGTCTGTCTGCAGTGACATAGATCAGAGTTCAGGCCCCCTCAGTCCCTCTAGGAAAGGATGGCTCACATATGACTACTACTTGAGTGTGTGTTGAACAATACTGACTGTGACAATGCTAGGCTAGCTAATGGGATGTCATACATATCCGTATCTTACTTGTGAATACAACTATGATATATTTGTTTGTCTCAGACATGTGAGAGACCTATACATGGTATTTGCATACTGAAGTACTGTTGCAGATGTGTCTGTTGAACTGCATGTGATAAACTGAGCTCATGCCATGTAACTCTCCAGTGTTATGTACACTGACCATATGTGTGCCTCGTATTTCTAGTCATTTACTCAGAGTTGTGTTATGTCTGGCAAATCTGTGGCAAATCTGTGAAGAGTGACATTACAACATCTCGTTCTTTTTGCTCTGGCTTTTCCCATTAGGGGTCACCACAATGGATCATCTGTTGTCATTTCTGCCTGCCCTCTGCATCTTGCTCTGTCACACCAACTGCCTGCATGTCCTCTCTCACCACTTCCAGAACCTTATCTGAGACCTACCTCTTTTCCTCTTACCTGGCAGCTACATCCTTACCATCCTCTTCCTAATATTCTCATAATCCCTACTCAGCACATATTTCAAACTGATGTAATCTTGCCTCTCTGGCTTGTCTCACATCCATCCAACATGGGTTGACCCTCTCATATACACATTGCTAATCCTGTGCACCCTCATCATACCCAGTGCAAATCCTAACATCTGTAACCCTGCTACATCCAGTTCACACTCCTGCCTTTTTGTCAATGCCACTGTCTCCAACCCATATAACATAGCTGGTCTCACTACCCTCTTATAGACTTTCCCTTTCACTTCTACTGGTACTCATCTGTCACAAATCACTCCTGACACTCTTCTCCATCCTCTCCATCCTGCCTGTACTCACTTCTTTACCTGTCCTCCACAGTCATCATTACTCTGAAATGTTGATCCCAATCATTTAAACACATCCACCTTTGCCACTTTTACCTGCATCCTCAACATTCCACTACCCTCCCTCTCATTCACACTCAGATAGTATATCATAGTACTGATGACCTTCATTCATTGCCTCTATAGAGCATATCCCCACATCTCCAGGTTCTCCTAAATCTGTTCCATAAACTAAATACAGTTCACAATGTCATCTGCAAACATCATAGTCAACAGGGACCCCTGTATGATTTTGTATGTCAATCTGTCCATCACCATTGCAAATAACAGGCTCACAGCTGATCCCTGATGTCATCCCACCTCCATCTTAAATGCATACATCACTCCCACCACAGACCTCACTGCTGTCTCACCACCCTTGTACATATCCTGTACCACTCTTACATATATCTCTGCCAGTCATGACTTCCTCATACAGTACCACAACTCCTCTCTAGGCAGATCATCATAGGCTTTCTCTAAGTCCTGAAAGACATAAAGCAACTCTTGACATTCTCTGTACTTCTCCATCAACACTCACAGAGCAAACATTGCATCTGTAGTGCTCTTTGCTGGCATGACACCATACTGCTGACCAGTACTCATCATCTCCCTGCTCAACCTAGCTGCCACTACTCTTTCCCGTAAGTTCATGCTGTGACTGAACAATGTTACCCCTCTATAGTAACTACACCTCTGCACATCAACCCTATTCTTAAAATGGTACCCAAACACTTTCTCTCCACTCCTTATGCAACCTCTCACTTTCCAAGATATCATTAAACAATCTGGTTATAAACACCTCTGTCATTTCCCCTAAACAACTTCAGGCTTCTACAGGTATGTCAGGTGGACCAATAGGCTTTCCAATTATTCATTATCTTCATAGCTATCCTTACTTCCACCTTGGTAAGCCATTGCACTTTCTGATTCACCAAACCCACATCATCCAAACTTCTCTGTCTTGTTCTCTTCATTCATCAGTCTTTCAACGTACTCTGTTCATCTGCTCAACACACTCCCCTCGCTTGTGAATATGTTCCCCTCATTACTCTTTATCACCCTTATCTGCTGCACAGCTTTTCTAGCTCAGTCCCTCTGTCTAGCCAGTTGGTGCAAGTCCTTTCATCCCTCCTTAGTGTCCAACCTGTCATACAACTCTTCATATGCCTCATCCTTAGCCTTTGCCACCTCTCTCTTTACCATTAACCCCTTTTCCTTATACTCCTGTCTATTTTCCTCATCTGTCTGACAATCCCACTCCTTCTTTCCCAACCTCTTTCTCTGTATACTGTCCTGTACTTCCTCAGTGCACCACCAGGTCTCCTTGTATGCCTTCCTCCATCCACATGTCACACCAAGCACCTTTCTTGCCATCTCCCTTACTAGCTCTGCTGTACTTACGCAGATATTTGGTAAATCGTCACTGTCACCCAGTGCTTGTCTTAACTGTTCCCTGAACCCCACCTCAAAATCACCCTTTTCCAGTTCCCACCATTTGATCCATGGTGCTGCCCTCACACTCCTCCTCCTCTTGATCACCACCATCATCTTAAAGACCAACATTCTATACTGCCTAAATACATTTTCCCCTGTCACCTCTTTACAGTCTCCAATCTCCTACAAACTGGCCCTCCTACATTGGATATAATCCACTGGTGTGCATCTTACTCCACTCTTGTATGTCACCCTATGCTCCTCCCTCATGTTATAGTATGTATTCACCACAGCCATGTCCATCCCTTTTGCAAAATCCACTACCATCTCACTGTCTGCATTCCTTTGGTTAACACCATACATACACATCACTTCCCCATCCCCTCTGTTCCCTTCACCAGCATGCCCATTGAAATCTGCTGCAATCACCACTCTGTCACCCTTGGGTATAGTCATCACCACATCATCCAACTGACTTCACATTTCTCTTTCTCACCCATCGCACAACCAACTTGTGTAGCATATGCAGTAGCAACAGTCATCATTGCACCATCAGTTTCCAGCTTCATAAACATCTCTCTATCAGATACTCATGTCATCCTCCCAAAAATCTCTTTGTATACTGTTTCTTTCTGGAGAACCCCTACCCCCTTCCTCCTCCCATCCATACCATGACAGCACAATTATGACCTGCCTCCCATACACCTATCAGTACTCCCCTTCCATCTGGTCTATTGCACACACAATATATCAACCTTCCCCTGGCCATCATATCAGCTAGTTCTGTCTCTGTACCAGTCATACAGTCAACATTACAAGTATTTACTTTCGCTACCATACTCCTAGCCATTTTCCTCTCTTCTAGTGGTGGCTACTGGTGTTCAAGGTACATATGCAGGTTCTGTACATACTGTTGCCAAATGTTTGGGGTCCTGTGATGTGTTTCCCTGTTTATGTCTTCCAGGTGCAATGTCACATCAGACAAGGCAGATATTTTAAGTGACTGAAACCAATATCATCATTGAAGCCAAACTACAGCACCATTCAATACTGGTTGGCCAAAGCCAGCAACATGTGAGGGAGAGGACCGCCCTGTGGGGCGACCTTGTCTATAGGGTAAATGATGTCAGCCTGCATGCATGTACATACTATCAGGTCTGGCATTGTGCAACCGACCTCATACACCATGCTCGGCAAAGGGCTGCTGCCATGGCCTTGGACCGCACAGCCACAAATGGGGGCCCATCCATGCAGCCCCCACTGACACCCTCAGTGACCTTGGGGCACCCATCCCAGTACAACATCAGGGTACAGACCCCCACATCCTGGAGGTGGGTGGCACCCAGACAGTGGATGAGGAGCATGCAGGTAAGGCCCCAGTGGAGATTAATAGACTAGTGTAGCAGACATACATGTATCTGTAGAGCATCTATGTGCATGTGTCAGGTCAGACTGCAGTTGTGGATCGGGATTTCTAATGCACAGAAGTGCACATCTATGGTGAAGGACAGCAAATTTTGTAGGGGTTGTACTATAAATGTGCAGACATACTGCATCCATCCTGTACCAATGCCACATGTGAGTCTGCTGAAAATACCTCTCTCCCACAACTAACTAGGTCCCTCTGGTCTGCATATGGGACAGCAGCCTGAAGCTGGTGAGTATGGAATTGTTCTGTTGTGGTTTGGCAATACCTCAAGCATGTGAAGGGCATGCAATTTACCATGCACACAACTATCACTCATAACCGACTTGCTTTCTGTACATGTTCACTTGTGGTGGGGTTAGCTACATTGCATCACAGTGGTCACCACAAGGACCTATCTGAAGAGAATGTAAGATTCCTGTAGCATACCTCACAACCTGTCAGTGCAAGACATCTGGACAGAGACCAGCAAAATGGGGGAACAAACAGCCTAAGATAGGGACATGTGTGAAACATTACTCTTATACAGTGGATATAAAATGTGTACACACCCCTCTTATGATGCCAGGTGTTTGTGATATATACAAACTGAGACCGCGATATGTCATCCACACCTTTTCCAACCTTTAATATGACCCATAACATGAACAATTCACTTGTAAAACCAAGAAATCTGTTGGACACCAAATATGGAGTATACAAACCTTACAATAAGCTGGATGCATAAGTGTGCACACCCTTCGGATAATATTGTATTGCAGCAGCTTGTGATTTACTGACAGCATTCAGTCTGCTTGGGTACACACCTGCCATCAAGTAAAGGCACTCTGAGTAACACCAAATAACAGCTTGATGTCCAAGTAGGATATTCATGACATTTGCTGTGCAACAGTCACAGCCATGGCTTGCAAACAGCATACAAAGCAGCGAAGGGATCTCATATTTGAAAGGTATCACTCAGGAGTAGGGTACAACAACATTACTGCAGCATGGAGACAGTCATCAAAAGGTGGATTGAATATGGGACAACAGTGCTGTTGAAAAGAACCTGACATCCTTCCAAAACTGATGACAAGACATGTCCAAACCTGGTCAGGAAGGCTGCCAGGAGACATACAGCAACACTGAGGGTGTTGCATGAATTTCTTGCAAGTACTGGTGTTTTGCACTACATGTGAGAAAAATCTCCCATATTTTGCATAAGTCTGGCCTATGGGGTAGGGTCAGAAGATGGAAACATTTCCCCACACTAAAAATCATCCAGCAGTGGATACAACTTGCAATACAGCACATCAAGTTTCCCAAAGGCATGTGTGAAACTGTTATGGTGTAATGAGACTATGGATCAACCTCACAGCCACAATACCAAAAGGTACATGTGGTGCACAAGCAACACCTCTCTTCACCTGAAGACCACCATCCCCTAGGTGAATTATTGATCTGCTGTGGGGATGCTGTTCTAAAGCCAGAATTGGGCCTGTAGTCACAGTGGTGGGAATTCTGAACAGTTCAAAATAACACTCATGTCTGCCCTACATCCATCAGGGATCTGCAAGAATGCTGAGGATGGGGATGGGTGTCAGCCTTCAACATGACAAAGACCCGCAGCATACATCCAAAGCTACCTAAGAATGGATCCATCTGAACACACTCATGGTTATTGATTGGCCAAGCCAGAGCCTAGAGCTAAACCTGACAACAAATCCCAAGTGCGACATGAAGAGGGCTGTGCACATGAGCTGCCCTTGCAATCCTACAGATTTGGGGGACCTTTGCAAGGAAAAGTGGCCAAATAATGCCAGGTCAAGATGTGCCATGCTGATAGACACCTTTCCAAGAAGATTGAATGCTGTAAGTCACTTACAAGGTCCTTCAGCAAAGTATATTTTTAAGGGTGTGCACACTTATGCAATCACCAGATTGTACATATTTTAGTCATTATATTTTAGATGGAACACATTGGTTTGTTTATTGATTGTATTGCACAGGTCATATGTCACAGGAAAGGTGGGTAATATATTGGAATGCATTATTGCGGTCTCATCTTATATGTTAACAGAGTTATGTACTCTTATCATATCCACTGAAGGTTGGTGATGTAACGGGAATTGTGTGACTACACATTTACTGCTGGTTTGCAGGTCTGAAACTCAAATGTATGTCATTAATCAGTGACATCACTCCTCAGATCATCCCAGTTGTGTATCAGACAAACACAGGGGTTATGAGGAACAGAGCAAACATATGAGACAAACATCTACACATCCTGTGAGGATCTGTACAGTTGTGAGTTATATTCTGTAGTAGTTGTCACTGTGCTATACAGGTGAACAGCAATGATGTGTACATGGGTGCAGTCTGTACTGGGGAAAGGCCATCACCTATTACACTACTCACATATCCCAGAGCTCTATATTGTTAGTTATATTTAGGAAAACTGGCTGCAATGCATGATTTTAAGGACCGTGTGTCATGCATGCCACTGTTAGGGTAATGTGAGGTCTGTGTAACAAATTTGTGCCACCTCACCTGTGTGTGTGTGTGTGTGTGTGTGTGTGTGTGTGTGTGTGTGTGTGTGTGTGCATGTGTGTTCATGTGTGTGTACCAGCAAACCTTAAAGTGCAGGTATTAATGTACATAAGTTGTCTTCTCCTCACAGGTGGTGATGGGGTTCAGGCTCCCTCCTGCTTGGAAACTGAGTGAGGTACAGGTGGGGTTGTCAGGGGCTGAATTTGTGCCATTGCTTGGCATTCCACTCTTGTCCACCACATCCCAACACACAGTGACAATGCCCGCAAATACCCCGTCACCAGTGGTCAATTATGATGGACAGTTGGCAGGTGGTGGCATGGAACAGGCTAGTGTGGTGACTATGGTAGGTGTGAGTGTAGACACTGTCCATACGTAGAGTGCAGGTGATGTCCCACATACGCAGATGGACAGAGGTGCTTGCAGAAGGGATGCTCATTAAGCCACTGTCACAAGTGCTACAGCCAGTGTCACCAGATGGCTGTTATGGACTGTCTTTTATACACAGGCATGTAGTGAATGCAACTCCAGACAAATACACAGGGTGGTGGATGCAACTCTTCCTGATTTACATGGTGACATACATGACCTTGTTGAGGCTACATGTCAAAATACTGAGGTCATGAATAGATGGTGGGGTGAGACCTTGGCAATCCTTGACCGAGGCATGTCTGTGCTAGAGCATGTGGTGGGAAATGAACATCAGCCACGTGGATGTAGGTCAGCACCAACAACAGCTGAGAGTCTATGGGGCTGTGCACCTTCACACTCCCATAGTGGCAGTGACACCAGCACTACCAAAGGGGGGTTGCTGTCCACATTACACTGGAGCAGGCCATGGGCATGTGGTCCTGGCTGGTCCCATCAGGGGCATGGATCCAGCAGACAGAAGTCACCAATAGGAAGCAGTACTACATCTATCCTTGGGCCTGGTGGTGCCAGTGATACTCCTGGCAGGACCAATTCCTGTGTCCATGGCCAGAGATGGTGAACTGGATACCCTGTCATGTATGGTCCACAGCTGTCCAACATAGTCCTGTGTATGGCAGCCACATGGCATGACTTTGTGCATACATAAACACACACATCTGTATCACAGGCAAGTCACCTCAGGACACAAACAGCACCTCTGCACAGCCCATCTATTGGATACCTCTCCAAACACATGCACATGATGTCAACTGTATGGCCCAGCCTAGGCCTCTGGCAAACCACACCACATCCTGTGCATATGATGATACCTGTGCCACATCCCTGTCATCCATAACATCGATGCAGGTACATGCTAATATGGGTCTGATGCACAGGGGGAATATACTACATTGTAGCTATATAATACTATGTAAGGTGCTGTTTGCTTGCATTTGTTATGGGTGCACATAGGTGTATGTACCTTATTAGCCAGGATGCATTATTGCTGTTAGTTCTACTGACTGAATGTAGTCTGACATGCTGTATTCTGTTTGTGTTCCAGGTGTCTGTCTGTCTGCAGGCTGTGGCCCTGCAGACATTCCCAAAAGGGAGTATGGCAGAGTGGAAATACACTGACCATGTCATAGGCAAGGTACAGCTTTATATGTGTCATTTGCCCTTTGCTTAGGTTAATTACCAGCTTAGCAGCTGTAAGCTGCTTTTTGGGATGAGTGGGTCTCTCTATGTTGTCGCCAGCTACATTACTTTAGTCTGAGTATATAGGGCTCGACTGTTGCACTTTGTTGGCCTAGTCTGCTCTCCAGATGTCCTATTAAAAGGACACCAATGAACATATTTCGTTGAAGGACTTTATTTCTCTTTCAAGGTGGATCAATGGTCCTCCTAAAGCCTTTAGCTTAATTACTGGCTTAGCAGCTCTTTTTCTTTTCAATTTGTCTCTATATGGGCACCACATGGCTTTTATATTGTTCTGAAAACTGTTTTGAAAACTGTTCAACACAAGTTATTGCAGAGTCTGTTGAGCACTATATATTGCACTGTTTAGAGATTTTATAGTATTACTTTATCATTTACCCCTTGCTTTCTGCTGCTTATATTTGGCTCTACTGCTGTATAATCATATCCTCTCAAATGGACTAGGGTCACTGATAGCATGTTGAACTACTGAATGAATGTTTTGTTCTATTTAATGGAGCCTATATTGCCTAACTTGTATTGTTAATAGCATAATGTCTGCTGCTTTCCATTGTTAATCCCCTAAACCTAATCTTCCTCTACATACTTGCTCTAGCCTCATATAACCATAGCCTCTCTCTACTACTGTGCTTTGTTATACCCTCCTTTCTTCTCTAAACATCCCTTACCTTCTACCTTCCCCTCTACATCCGCAATATTAACTAATTCAGTGTTGTCTCCCTCTCCTCTACAGTAATCCATCCCGGGTGCTCCCTCCCTGCTTTAAACGCAAAAGGAATACCTCCAGCCATCCCCTGAAGACACCCTGAATTGGCCAGCTCGCCCAGTACTTAGAAAAATACTACTGAGAAGACCCCCCCCAACAAGATTGTGTAAATGTATGTTGCTTAACACTAATTAAATGTAGACTTGATGCACTATCTATAGAGTTATTCTGCCCTCCTATGTGTGCGTTCTAGCAGCCTTCCGCATACGGTTTGCCCTCTTCCCCTCCTATTATCACTACCCTAGAATATATTTAAACCTATGACTGGTCCAACTATCCCTGCTGTTTGCTATCTCCTTCTACCATTAGGTGGCAGCATCTACCAATATAAATCCTAGATATTTTTTATAATCCCAAAAAGTTTTATTTTTTCACAAACAGTTGGTTATGAGTTAATATCCTTAGACTGTAAATATCTTCTCCCCCCTGCTAAACCACCCTCTGTAAAGGCAGCCTTCTTTTTCTGGCTGGAAATATTTAGCTCATACCTTCAACTACAGCCTTTAAACTGCTCTTTGCTGATACATTTTCCTGTCATACTCACCTCTAGTGTTCTTTCCCACTCCGTTCACCCTACGGGCTCACACCAACCCCCTACCCTGCCCCCATTTCTCACCCACCCCCAGTACTCCTAGCTTTATTCCTATCTTACCCCACCCTCTCAGCCTAATTACCCAATAACAGCTCCCCCTTCATTACTCCTCCCACCTATAGCCATCCTTCTTAAACTCTGTAAGCTGTACTCCACACAATAATTATAGTCCCCCCTCTTTCCTTAAATCTCTAGAATACCTCCATCACTTTTTAAACCCTTTCTTCTTCATAGCCTTGTCCTAACCACTCATGCTACTCTCTCTTTGCTCCAACATGCTCTCCTCAAGTTATCACACCCTCCAGTCCCCCAGCCTCCTCTTTCTGTTCCTACTTCCCTTATACTATGCTACCTCATATTCCACCTATGCTTGTCCAATACCACCTATGAAGACAACTACCATACAAACCCACCTTCCCCCTCACTCTTACTCCCATTTCCACTCTATCTCCTCTTCTCTCATTCAGCCCAACCCTCTGCACTTATTCCACCCTAAACTCTTCTCCTCTAAAGTCAAGATACTGTCACCTGCTCCAATCTACAATCTACCAAAATTCATGCCTGGCAGACCAATATGGCTAAAGGATATCTCCTTCAACAACCTAGTCCAAGCTGGTGATATCCATCCTAACCCTGGCCCTACATCCTTTATTAACAACACACATCCCTCTTCCTCCTATCTCAACACCCTAAAGATTTTTACAATTAATGCACAAAGTCTAAACAACAAAGTACACCAATTTCAAGCTTGGTTAAGCTATAACCAAGTAGATATCTTAGCCATCTCTGAAACCTTGTTCAAGCCCTTTATCTGCGACTCTCAGATTCTGCCCCCAGGATTTCATTGTCTCAGAAATGACCGACTAAATAAAAAAGGTGGAGGCACTGCTCTAGTCTACTCCAGCATTCTTACCTGAATTCCTCTCCAAATTTCAATTCCTCAATTCTAGAACACTGAACTAACTGCTGGAATTCTAAAACTAAATAAACATAAAAATGACTGCATCATTGCCCTATATATCTCACCTGGTAATATCTCTACACTCGAAAATATTGTCCTATGGGCCTCTACTGAAATTAACTATGAAACTTATATCCTTGGTGATGTGAATATTGACTGGAATAAAATCAATTGCCCCTCTCCCTCCCTATCCATTAACCTCTATAACTTCACTCAAATAATCCTCTCCATCACTCGACCTAACAAAATAAACCCTCCCAGATCCACTATATATTGGATCCTAGTCTCAGAGCCAAATAAAATAACCAATTCTGGCACAATTCCTGATACCTTTAGTGATCACTTCCCAGCCTTCATACATCGCTCAACTAGCTCCTCCCCACACCAGCATCAGTACATTCAAACTCGTAACCTCAGTAGCTTCAACCCAACTACTTTCTCAAATACTTTCAAACAAATGAACTGGCCAATTCTAAACATCCTTCATCTTGACAAGACTATAGAATACTTCAACTCTGTCTTCCTTGATACTTTAAACTCACTAGTCCCACTAAGAAACAAAAGGATAAAAACTAAAACTGCTCCTTGGCTATCCAAAGAGACAAAACAGATTATTCACCACAGAGACAAACTATGGAAGCTTTACCAAAACAATAACCTGGACAATACCTTGCTCCAATATAAACAGCTCTGCAACCGTGCAAAACGACTAATCACCAAAGACACAAAAAAATCCTACTATATCAAACTTCAGTCCAATAACAATAAAAACCCCCAAAAATTCTGGAACTCAGTAAACTCACTCCTCAATACAGGCTCCAAGAATAATCCCTGTCCTGACCCAAGTAAATCTGATCTTGAACTAGGCGCTGAATTTAACTCATTTTTCATAGACACTATTGTTACCCTCACCAAGACATTTCCCAATAATAACCCAACTGCTCTACACTCTCCCCTCTTCTAAATTGCCTCATCTGTTTGAACTCAAACCCATCTTCACTAACTTTATAAAAAACTTCTGTCCAAACTTAAACCTTGCTCTAACGCTCCCGACAATATTCTCTCTTCCTTCCTAAAATGTGCTGCTGATGGCATTACACCTCCAATCGGCATCATTATCAACTGATCCATAAAAGAATCATATGTCCCCAAACTGTGGTGCTCAGCTTATATTCTTCCTCTTCATAAAGGAGGCAAAATACCAGCATCTCAAACTTTTGCCCCATTGCTTTGCTCTCACCAATCTTCAAAATCCTAAAAAAATGCATCCACCTCCAACTCATGCCTTTCCTGACCCAAAACAATCTTCTCACTCCTACCCAGCATGGCTTCTGTCCAGGCCATAGCACAATAACCACTCTACACTCTTTCCTAGAAACTGTCAATCAAGCCCGAGATTCAGGCCACTTGTTTCTAGTGTTTTACTCCATCTGTCTAAAGCCTTTGATACTGTTTCCCACAAGCACCTTCTCTGTCATCTCTCAAACCTTAATCTCTCACATAATGCTTTATCCTGGTCCTCCAGCTATCTATCAGACAGATCACAGGCAGTCAAATGGAAGAACTCCATCTCTTCCTTCCTACCTACCCCAACTGGCGTACCACAGGGATCCATCCTTAGGCCAATACTTTTTTAACATCTTCATCAGTAACTTTCACACTGCTATTCCTGATGTTAAAGTCATTCAATACGCTGATGATTCAAACTTAGTCTGCTCTGCCTCAAACCTCTCTGAATTGCTGACTAAAACCAAAACTACCTTCTCAACAACTGAAAACTGGATGCGCCAAAACCACCTTTCTCTCAATGCAAATAAATCAAATACTCTACTGTTCCCTCCCACAAAGACCCTCTCCTGCAATAAAAACAACTTCTAAGTCTATAGTCAAACCAACTCACCTCTAGAAGTAGTCCCCTCTGCCAAACTACTTGACATTACTGTACATCAACACCTCAAGTTTGATATTCATATTCAACAAAATATTAAGAAAACCCACGAAAAGCTAGGTATGCTGTATAGGAATAATCAATTTCTCTCCAAATCCACCAGGCAAACTCTAGCCTCAATTTATCTTCTTCCTTCCTTATTATACGGAGCCCCTCTCCTAACCAACCTATCCTCCTCTATCACCTCTAAACTAGAAAACTGCTACAACAAAATCTCTAAATTTGCCTCTAAATCTAAAAATACCACCCATCATTGCCTAACCCTACAATCCCTGAATTGGCTTGAACTCCCAAACTACCTAGACTATCTCCAACTCACTACTGCACACAGACCCATATTTCACCCAACAAAATGTCCTGCTCTAACTAACATCCTTCCCCCTTATGCACCCAACAGAGTTCTCAGATCCAAAAATCAGAACTTAATTACTATCCATAAACCTAAATGTCCTGCTGGCCAGCTTCTCCTATCTTTCTCACTAGGCAAAACATGGAATTCCCTTCCCTCCACACTAAGAACCATACCAAACTCAGAAAACTTCAAACGCCAACTATTCAAACACCTGTCCACTAAATGGAAATGTACCTGCCTTCACCCAACCTAATCCAAGGGGGTTCTCGCTCTGGTTCTCAAGCTCTACAACTCGCATAGTTATCTTCCTATGAGCCTATCTAAGGTCCCAACAGTTTCTATAGCTTCTCCCTAAGCTCTCACCTCCTACAGCTACCCTCACACAGCCCAACTTTATAAATATTGTAAATAGCATTCTACTGTTGATGTGTGTATGTAAAGCGGATTTACATTTTCTTAAATGGTTTGTATGTAAACTGTTTCCACACCTAACCCATATCTGTTTTCCTCAAACAAAACTGTGTGATCCTTATCTTCAAGCTTAATGAATTTGTTAACTATGCATGTTATTGGATGCTTTTATGAGTAACTATTCTACATAAGATCTTTAATTTTAACTATCATTTGTATCTAAATTGTATAATGCATCTTGGAGCTTTTCTCCCCGGGCTTCCACTGAAAATGGGTCAATTCGGCCCAATGGACTTCCCCAGTAATCAATTTGCAAATAAATAAATAAATATGTACATGTACCAAGTGTGTATGCATGCAACAGTGTGTAAGGGGCATTATTGTCAGACAGTGTGACCTTGCATGCATACCCCTTGTCACAGACAGGTAACCTTCAATGTCACCTCAGTGCTGTGTAGTACCACAGGCTTATACATACAGACCAGGTTACTGAAGTTCTGTCAGCAGGTCCCTCACAAACATATCCATTACATTAACTGCAACAGATTCAGCTGTCAACACCTGTTGGCCCTTCCATTTCGTTCCCATACACTCAACCCTGATGCAGTTGATGAGGGTATGCATGATACCGTGTATGACAGGTTTGTGGTATGTATTCCTGAGTCCACTGGGTGGAACAGGGAGACAAATTGTATATCCTTTGCATACACACAGTAAGGACTGATGCAGGGGATGTGCATACAGTAACACAAACACAGTTGGCAATAGATTAGAAAACCTACATTCCCACTTTCATGTACTGTAGTACTACATACACATGACATGCTCCACATATATTATATGCATGGGACATAACATACTACCTCTTACAAAATGTAATGTTCTGAATACCTTCATGAATGGTGAGTTAACCCACCAGAAATAGCATGTGGAGTCATGTATTGCTCCTACAAGCCTGGACAAGTGATAGTGTGGCAGACATTGTATCAGCATTATGTTTCAGTCAGGTATGATACCTGATGCTGGCATGTGTGTCACTACATTCACTGTGGCCAATTTGGCAACAATATCACATACATGGGCATTGTCAAGGGACGCAGACCACATATAGGTTGCAAACATCTGGATATTCCACACACATCTGTACAGAGGACTGGTATAGCCAGCACAGTGGTTTAACATGCTGCATGTGAGTCAAGTGCTGTTACCAAACTATATAAAGTAATACCATCAGGAGGTGGTAAACAGACGTGGATGGTACAGAAATCTAAATGGTATCAGCCAAACAGGATATGATTTTCACCCAAACACACATAGAAACAGTTGCCAGTATTGAGATTAAACCCCCTACCTATCTAATTATTACTACTATATTGTTACCCAGCTATCAGATGCACCACAGAGCTTACATAATTTCACTTCATCCCAAGGTACTTCTAAGGTGAATGACATCAGCAGGCCTAGTAAAATAAGTTGATGGGAAGTTTACAGGGTGGTACACAACTCAAAATGGTATACCCCCACATTATATGATTCTCACACAAACACACACAGTTGCCAGTATTGAGATTAGAACCTCTATATATCTAGTTATTTCTACTATAGTGTTACGCAGTTATCAGACACACCACGGAGTTTACATAATTTCATTTAGTCCCAAGGTACTTCTAAAATGAATGACATCAGCAGGCCTAGTAAAGTATGTTGATGGGAAATTTACAGGGTGATGTACAACTCAAAATGGTATAAGCCACACAGTATATGATACACACACACACACACACACACACACACACACACACACACACACACACACACACACACACACACACACACACACACACACACACACTTGCCAGTACGCCAGTACTGAGGTTAGAATCTCTGCCTATCTAGTTATTTGTACTATAGTGCTACGCAGTTATCACACGCGCTACAGAGCTTACTAACCTGACAGCTGGACAAAGGTGCTGATAACTGCACAGCTGAAGTAAACTATACCAGATGCCAGAAAGTCTGACTTCAGTTTTTTTCCTTAGCTCTTGCTAGTTCTTTCTCTCCTGCACTTCAAATAGCCTAATAGCTTTGCACTTCAACAGGTTTTTGTATCAGTTATTCTAGCACAGCTGAGATCCATCAGCAGTAGTTGTTCCTCATGGAATTACTTCCAGTATACAGTAGTTATAACCATCCCTCCTGTCATGATTAAAGTGCAGTTCTTTGTGCTTTTGCTCATTAACCTGGTTCACTTGGGAATTCTGAGGCACTGTCACAACTGCCTCATGTACACAAACAACCCTCTCCTCTACAGTCCCAACACGCAGACTTATATCTCTATATCACCAAATTGGAAGATATGCACACTCCAGCAAAGACTGGACTAGCTGGTCAAGAGGAGAAGGGTCAACACCTGCACCACACTACATGGAACACAAAACCCTCCTGAGCACCCACTATCACAGCTCTGACATAAAAACAGAAACCACACACCCACCTTCACAGAGGCACTCAATAGACATTTATCCAGACAGCAGAGACCACCAAGACAGACACCCACTCGACCACCACAACACAACACAAACCACAGGACACATATCTCACCTACACAGTGTGCACCTCAACTTAAGCCCCTAAGGCTAACAACCTTGCCTAATACAGTAATTATAGGTGACTCAATAGGGAGGCACACAAATATCACACTCAGTAGGTTGAACATGTAGAAGATAACAGTCAGTCGTCTATCAGGTGCCAGAATCCAACACATAACACACCCAGTGAGGTTACTCCACAACAACTACAAGTATCACTCTATCATTGTCAATATGTGTGTGAATGACCTGAGATGCACCTCCCTGGACTACATACAAAGAGACATGGTGGAGCTCTCAGATTATGTGGGCCAGGCAGGTATGACAGTAGCCCTGAGGAGTAAACTACTGTCACTCAGAATGCTACCACAGTACAAACAACAAATGCTTGACTTCAAAAATTGGCTTGTGTCTTTTGTCATTTTCAGGGGATCCAGTATTTGTCTGCTTGGGATGACATGATTGACAGACTGCAATGGCTTGCCAGAGATGGCCTGCATCTGTCACCCCTGGGTTTCCAGGTACTGGCTAAGTATCTTGCCATCCCTATAGTGGCTCTTTAGTTGGTGTTCCAAATAAAAGTACCACCGCAACAGCTATACATATATGCAATCTGAGAGTCATGCTGCTCAACACTAGACATCTAAATCTTGAGATGCAGCCACTTGAAGTACTCCTCAAAATGGAGAACATTGACATTTGTGCTGTAACGGTGACCTAATTTACAGCAGCAGATAGTACGCCTGCACTACCAGGCTATAACTCATGCCACACTTGTCAGACCCAAAACATAGACCACAGCTCCAAAGTCAGTGGTGTCTCCATGTTAATAAAGGATATGCACACCTCCAGACTAGTATCCCAGTATAATGCACCTCAGATGCTTCAGGTAAAATTGACATTGTGTAATGGTGCAATACAGGTCATAGCCTGCTATAGGTTCCCATCCTTGTCTGTAGACTGTCCCTCTACATTCCTCAACACCCTGGAATCTATGAAGGTCCAATCCAACACTCTCATACTAGGAGACTTCAACTACCCCTCCATCAGCTGGGAATGATACTCAAGTACAAATACACTGGCCCAACGCTTACTGGAATTCATCAGTTCCAATGCCCTGGACCAGATCATTCTGACACCCAGTAGAGGAAGCAACATCCTTGACCTGTGTTGATTACTGACATATGGGACCATTGCTTGACAACAGTAGTCAATCCCTACCTGGTCAGGTCCAACCATAAAGTCATCACCATAGAAATCCACATCTCACCCAGACCACCCACCAAAGTAACCACCTTGAAAAACTTCTCCAAAGCTGATTTTTGACTCCTACAAATAGAGGTGGCTAAATTCACAACACCCATGCTATTGGAAAATATCTGCATGACTGTTGAATCATAGATAAATGCACTGTACATACATGCACATCAATGCATGGAACTAGCCATACCCAACAGAATCATAACACTCTCCTCCAAACACTGGAGGCCAATTTGGTGGTCCCCTGCCATTGATAACCTGTGCAACAGAACAAAAGAACTGTTGCAGAAAAAGGTGGAGTCACAAGAGTGGTAAAACTCCCTTATTAGCCTCAACAACAACTTGAAATCTCTCATGAAATCATGTAAAGCCAGCTATGATGGCAGACTTGCAGCAGACACTGACAACAATCACAAAGCCTTTCATAGTTATATCAGGAACATCCATGGCAATACCCAGAAGTGCTGTGAGTTACTGCACAAGGCTACCTCTTATACTGAGCCAACAGTTATAGATAACATTCTTGCCACACGTTCTGTGCCAGCTTTAACCCACTCTCCCACCCTATGGAAACAATCAGAATGCCAGAAGACTGCAAGACACCCAGGATTACTGCTGGCCAGGTTACATCTGCATTGTCCACAGGCAATAATATAGCTTCCATGAGACCAAAAATTATCCCTGGCTGTGTTCTACATGAACTAGAAAAATACCTGGCACCACTTCTGTGTGCCCTGTTCATTCACAGCCTCACATCAGGCTCTGTCCCTCCCAATTGATACACTGCTACAGTCATCCCTCTCTATAAAGGTGTAGCAACTACAGACCCTGGTAATTATCAGCCAATTAACCTGATGAGTCTGATATATACAGCTATAGAGTGCATCATCAGAGTCCTTATCAACAAACATATAGGTAATCTCCTAACTATGGATCCCACACAATTTGGCTTTGTGAATGGAAGATCATGCCTGCTCAACTAGATTGACTTCTTTGAGTCAGCCACCAGTGCTGTGTATGGCAGTAAGGCACTGCATACAGCCTACATCAATCTGGCCCAGGCTCTTGACACCATTTCTCAGTCAGGAATTATTGATGAACCCACCAAACTAGGCAGCAACCCCTATACTACTAGGGGATTTGCAAATTTGCTCACAAATAGAACACACAGTGTGAAAGTAGTGAGCTCCAAGTCAGACTGCCAACCAATCCCTGTGGAGTCCACAGGGATCACTCCTGGGTACTCTCCTGTTCAGCATCTACTTCTCAGGAGTCCAGGCCAACACAAATGAACTTTGGCTGACCAAGTTCACAGACAACTACAAGCCAGTAGACATACTTGACTCCACAAGTGATGCAGACATCCTACAGAAAGCCCTCACTGAGACAACTGACTGGTGTAGAAACCATGGCCTGAAGCTTAAAACCACAAAATGCATCATCAGCCCCTTTGGTAAATACTCAGTTCCCACTAAGTACTACATTGATGGTAGCCCACTGAACACTGTATGTTATAAGAGATCTGGGGACACAGATTGACAGCAACATCTCCTTTCACCACCACATTGCCATTCTTCTATGTGGCACATCTCATTACCAAGGGTTTTGCATTCGGGAAGCAAGAGGTCATTGTCTCTGTGTACTCGTCCTTCATTAGACCAATCATCAAGTATAATGGCCCATTAGGCATGTACCTCACTAGACACCTGCAACAGCTCTAGAGGCCACAAATGTACTTCACAAAGAGGATCCTAGGCATTAAACACATCCTACACAGACATACTCAAAAGACTCCAGGTATTCCCTGTCTCATATCACCTACTTAGAGGCACTCTCTGCTTGACTTGCAAAGCCATGTTTGACCCAGCTCTTTTGCAAATGCTACATCTAAAAATATCCCAATACCTCTGCATCACATACCGCAGGGACCTCAACCTCATTACCACAATCAACAGAACATGCCGGAAGGTTAGGTTCCTCACACAGCGAATGCACATGCCCTGGAATAGACTTCCCATACATGTCAAACAAAGCACCTAGATGTCCCTGTTCAAGAGAGATCTTGATGAGCGGATGGGAAATAGAAAGTTCACCCCAGTGATCACTCCAGTGGCTCTACTTAATGGAGGCACTGGGAACTAACATCAGGTGGCACAATGGCAAGGCACTTCTATGGGCTATGCTTGTAACAGCTCCAGGGCCATTAGCCTAGTACACACCTATGAACCTGTAAGGGGAGTGACATCAGCTTGACTGATAAAGAAGGCCAGTGGGTGGGAAACTTATTAAAATACTTCTTCCTACAAACATAGAGACTTATACACTCCCACACACACATTTGCTAGATCTGAGAGTAGAACCCCTGCCTATCTAGTTATGTGTACTATAGTGTTAAACAGTTATCACATTTGCTACAGAGCTTACTGGACCAATACTGACCAAAGGAGATGATAAGGGGAATGACATCAGCAGGAGTGATAAAATAGGCCAGTGGTTGGGAGACTTATCAAAATACTTCTTCTTTCAAACATAGACAGATATTCATTTGCCATGTTTGAGATTAGAACCCCTGTTATCACACATGCTACAGAGCTTACTGGGATGACAACTGGCAAAAGGTACCAATAAGGAGAATGACATCAGCGGGACTGATAAAATGGGGCACTGGGAAGTGTTGTGGGTGGGAATGGCCTAAAAGTGTTTTGCCTACAAACAAACAAATGCACACACCCTCACTCTTGCATACACAACTGTCACATACCCACACACAATTGGCATAATTGAAATTAGAACCCCTGCCTATCTAGTTATTTATACTATAGTGTTACACAGTTATAGCATGCACTACGGAGGTTATAGGGGTGATCAGTGTCCAATGGTTCTTCTAAGGTGAATGAAAGCAGCAGATCATGTGAAGTAGGGCAATGTGAAGTGTACTGAATGGGAAGAGTCTCCTAATACTTAGCCCTATGGACACACACAAACACACAGAGGCAGGTGATGTGATATTATAAACCCAACCTCAGTACTGTTACACAATGGGGCTCACCTTTTATGCTGGCACATGCAACTGTTTACGACTGGTATGCCATTGTCCGCAACAGGACATCACTGTATGCCATTCAGGGTATCTGTGTGTGACTCACTCTGTCTTTGTCCCCCTGTGTCTCTCTCTCTAGCATTGTCTGTCTCTCAGTTCCCTACATCTATGTGTGTGTGTATGCTTGACATATGTGGTTATCTGTTGCCCATGAATATGTGTGCATATCTCCCGCAACAGATGTACATATATCACATATGGGCCACCTACAGCTAGCTGAGGGCAATCCTGTCTAATGTGTGTGGGTGGGAGGGGGCAGTTGAGGTGTACATAGCTGTCTGTATGCACAGACATATAAACACAATATAGTCATATATTCCGATGTGGGCTCCAACATGCCCTGTGATTCTCTAAGTGTAGGACCATGCCCAGTGTGACCGTATAGAGTTAGAGTGGAACTCCATTCCAGAGATAGGTGTACTCCAGTCTAGGGTTTTGTGTGCTACAGGCATACCTCTCAGGATTACGCAAGATTTTCCTCAGGGTACTTGTTTTTTTTAGCAGACATTTTCTGACATATCTGTAGTCTGGAACTGCAATGTATTGTGTCATTACCTAGTGCCAGATATCCTCAAATTATCACAGTGCTTTACCAGAGGAATACTAGTTCTATGATGCATAGACCAATATTATGAGGGCAGCTATGTAAATTCTTGCCCAAGTCCATTTGTGAGGTGTGGCTACAGCCAGCTTAGTAATGACACACGGCTGTGTAAACAGTACAGCAACCTGTTGATATACTAGCTGGGGATCTCCTGCTGTAGTATCGTTCTAACCTGAGATGTCATATCTTTGTGTGGGCATACCTCTCACCTGTACATTTTTTGGCATGTCATCCAGGTGTTTGGCTAGAGGTTTCATCCTGTCTATGTAAACATGTGTTTTTATGGCAAGTTAGTTACATATACTTAAAGTGGGATGTTACAAAATAATACAGACATTACTGATTCTGAATACATAACCTTCAGACAATTCCCGCTATGGCAAACCCCTCATGCTACCAACTTTCTCAGTATGTAAGGGCGATATTTACAACACATGCCTATCATTGTGCCTTTGTTCCACTTTTATTTCTGTCCTTGTCCAGACATCTTGCTGTCAGAGGTTGGAAGTTATGGGTGTGGCTACAGAGTGCATTCATCTGTGCAGGCATGTCCATTATATGTAAAATCAAACATAAGAAAAAAGGATTATTGAGAATGACTACTGATAACAGTACCACAAAGCACTTATATTCACAAACGCCTTGGCACTTTTGCTACACATCCTTCAAGATGTCAGTAATATGTGTAGTATATTCCACATAGCACTGTGACTTCCGGGTATGTCAGTGGTAGAGCAGTGGGTGCCACTGACATGCAGAACAGTTGCACTGCAGTTATCTGCACATGGCCCTGTCAAAGACAGCACTGTACCTAGGGCACTACAAGATGACTACCAGGAGAATGTGCTGTCCAGATCCAGACAGTATTAACCACACATACACATAGCTCATTGACCTCTGCGTATTTTGGACAGGCAACATGTTTTCATGTGTATTGGTACAGCCCTGTCAATGTGTGCTATGCTGCTATTTCCCTGCAAACATACATGTTACTGCATTTGTTTGGGTATATGGGGGGGGGACCTGTCAACTGTACACATTTGCACAGACTGTGCTTATATTTGCTTTACACTTTGGTTTCATTTACCATACTATTGTGCCTTGTCTTGGGGACTAGAGGTATATCAGTAAAGAGCCCAGGTCAGATTCTACTGGCATACATTTGAGTTTCAAACTTCTTACCCTTCATAGTCTTAATCCAACTGCAGGCCCTGCTGTGCTATCACTGTCTGAGTCTGTAGGGGGTTAATTCAACATTGCCACCATTTATGTGCCTTTACCAGACCTTTCAATGTGGTTTTCTACAGCTGACTTGCTGGGTGTGTGTGAGGGGTGGTTATGGAATCCTCACCCTGACATCAATGCCTGTGACCTATGACCCCCAATGAATTGTCCCCACACATATACTGCAGTGGGATTTGCCACCTTAGGTACTACTGCATAGTGTGGGGAGGCCAGTTTTGGCCAGACACTTCCTGGTGTCCCACATAGCTCTCAGTTGTGTGGTGCTAGCCCTGTAGGCCACCCCATTCCCTTGCATGCATACAGTATTACCATAGATATGCTAGGAGAACATACTTATCCATTCAATTATTGTTAAGATGACTGACTTACCTTGCGCTTGCGGCAGTTGTGAGGACGGTGCTTGAGAGCTGCCTACATTGGATACACACAGTTCACTGCCTACACATGATATGTTACAGTAATGTGATGCGTGTGTCATCCATTTTACTGTGGGTGTGAGTCTGAGAGAGGTGTCAGTCCCTGGGGTCCTTACAGTGTCATTGTGTGTGCTATACATTGCCTATTTGCCAAGGCCTGTGCATACTGGGCAAGCCTCCATCTGCCTACAGGAACAGGCTCAGGGACCTCCTTCTGTGTGTCCCTCTGTGCCTGTCTGGACCTTGGCATTAGTGGTGGGCTGTGTGGCCATTCCCCATGCTGTTCCTGCTGCAGCTTTTTCCGCAGGATCATATTGTGTAGCATGGCACATACTATGAACATGTGTGCACATGTGGATGGAGAGTACTGCAAGGCTCCACCAGATATGTCAAGGCAGTGAAACCATGAATTGAGCATCCTGAACACATGCTCTATAATGATCCTGGTTTCTGCTTGTGCCTCATTATGGGGTTCTTGTGTGGGTGTGTGCATTTCTGATGGGTGTCATCATCCATGGCTCCAGCACATAGCCAGCATCCCCCACCAGTTGGCCATATGGGATGTCTCCATGGGCAAGTACCTGGTACAACTGTGACAAATGCCAGATGTGGGAGTCGTGATAGCTTCCAGGTCTGCCAGCACACACATTCATGATAATGCCCTGGGCATGGCACATAACCTGGCAATTAATGGAGAGGAATCCCTTGTGGTTTATGTAGACCCTACCCTGTTCACCAGGTGGTTCTTTGGAGTGGATTTGCATGCAGTCTATGGCACCCAGTACCTCTGGGTATTCTGCTACACAGTGGAAGAGACACATATTGCTGGTGCTCTCCTCACGGGTGTTGGGGAAGTAAATGTGCTCACCGGCATGTGGTAGCATGGCATCAAGGAACTGGTGGAGTACCCTGCATGCAGATTCATGTGAGACCCACATGATGTCTGCAGTAGGTCTTTGGAAAGTATCTGTAGCTAGAATTCTTAAGTCTACACATACCTTGGTATCCACTGGGATGGGTTCCCCTCTGTTGGCTCTGGGTCTGAGTTGAGGCCGGCACAGCTCAGTGATTTGATGATGTATGTCTCTGTCCACCCTGTATAGCTCTACTATCCCCAGATCATGTAGCCCCTGGTAGGTTACCCTGGGTCTGAACACTCTTCTCCTCCTCCTTGGTCTGTGGTTGCTGTCAGCATTATCCTCCTCTCCACCGTCAGCCTCTAGTACATACTGATGTATCAAAGCAATGGCACCCCCTAACACTTTTCTAGTTAAAATTATCCTGCATATATACACCAATGGTGCAGAGTTTGTGGGAAAAAACAGACTGTATGGTGTTTTGATACTTTATGCTGTTGTGCTGCAGATGCGGCCTGTATGATTGGCTGACTATGATGCGTTCCACCTGCCAGCTATGTTATTTGTACTTGATTGCTTTAATTCTACTATTTTTCTTTTTTATTTTCTTTTTCCCCTTCCCATTTCCTCCACTTTTAAGCCCCCAGGCACACCGCACAAAGCTGGTGGTCAAATGTAAACAGTCCTGCTATTTCCTGTGGGTTT